>NC_081387.1:13312713-13475213 GCF_030684315.1 Stegostoma tigrinum | reverse complement strand
TCCATTATTCTATATAAAAACCATCTGAACCCCTCGAATAGATTCCAGGCTGGAACTCACTCCCAGGTATCCATTATTCTATATATAAACCATCTGAACCTCTCGATTCGATTCCAGTCTGTAACTCACCCCCAGGTATCCATTATTCTATATATAAACCATCCGAACCCCTCGATTAGATTCCAGTCTGTAACTCACTCCCAGGTATCCATTATTCTATATATAAACCATCTGAACCCCTCGATTAGATTCCAGGCTGTAACTCACTCCCAGGTATCCATTATTCTATATATAAACCATCCGAACCCCTCGAATAGATTCCAGTCTGTAACTCACCCCCAGGTATCCATTATTCTATATATAAACCATCTGAACCCCTGGATTAGATTCTAGTCT
The DNA here is from genome assembly GCF_030684315.1 of Stegostoma tigrinum. Taxonomy (NCBI): domain Eukaryota; kingdom Metazoa; phylum Chordata; class Chondrichthyes; order Orectolobiformes; family Stegostomatidae; genus Stegostoma; species Stegostoma tigrinum. The sequence goes on along the minus strand of NC_081387.1, from coordinate 13,474,817 downwards.
GTAACTCACTCCCAGGTATCCATTATTCTATATATAAACCATCCGAACCCCTCGATTAGATTCCAGTCTGTAACTCACTCCCAGGTATCCATTATTCTATACATAAACCATCTGAACGCCTCGAATAGATTCCAGTCTGTAACTCACTCCCAGGTATCCATTATTCTGTATATAAACCATCTGAACCCCTCGATTCGATTCCAGTCTGTAACTCACTCCCAGGTATCCATTATTCTATATATAAACCATCTGAACCCCTCTATTAGATTCCAGTCTGTAACTCACTCCCAGGTATCCATTATTCTATATATAAACCATCTGAACCCCTCGATTCGATTCCAGTCTGTAACTCACTCCCATGTATCCATTATTCTATATATAAACTATCTGAACCCCTCGATTCGATTCCAGTCTGTAACTCACGCCCAGGTATCCATTATTCTATATATAAACCATCTGAACCCCTCGATTCGATTCCAGTCTGTAACTCACTCCCATGTATCCATTATTCTATATATAAACCATCTGAACCCCTCGATTAGATTCCAGTCTGAACTCACTACCAGGTATCCATTATTCTATATATAAACCATCCAAAACCCTCGATTAGATTCCAGTCTGTAACTCACTCCCGGGTATCCATTATTCTATATATAAACCATGTGAACCCCTCGATTAGATTCCAGACTCTAACTCACTCCCGGGTATCCATTATTCTATATATAAACCATCTGAACCTCTCGATGAGATTCCAGTCTGTAGCTCACTCCCGGGTATCCATTATTCTACATAGAAACCATCTGAACCTCTCGATTAGATTTCACTCTGCAACTCACTCCCAGGTATCCATTATTCTATATATAAACCATCTGAACCCCTCGATTAGATTCCAGTCTGTAACTCACTCCCAGGTATCCATTATTCTATATATAAACCATCTGAACCCCTCGATTACATTCCAGTCTGTAACTCACTCCCAGGTATCCATTATTCTATATATAAACCATCTGAACCCCTCGATCAGATTCCAGTCTGTAACTCACTCCCGGTATCCATTATTCTATATATAAACCATCTGAACTCCTCCATTAGATTCCAGTCTGTAACTCACTCCCAGGTATCCATTATTCTATATATAAACCATCTGAACTCCTCGAATAGATTCCAGTCTGTAACTCACTCCCAGGTATCCATTATTCTATATATAAACCACCTGAACCCCTCGATTAGATTCCAGACTGTAACTCACTCCCGGGTATCCATTATTCTATATATAAACCATCTGAACCTCTCGATGAGATTCCAGTCTGTAACTCACTCCCGGGTATCCATTATTCTATATATAAACCATCTGAACCTCTCGATTAGATTCCACTCTGCAACTCACTCCCAGGTATCCATTATTCTATATATAAACCATCTGAATCCCTCGATTAGATTCCAGTCTGTAACTCACCCCCAGGTATCCATTATTCTATATATAAACCATCCGAACCCCTCAATTCGATTCCAGTCTGTAACTCACCCCCAGGTATCCATTATTCTATATATAAACCATCTGAACCCCTCGATCAGATTCCAGTCTGTAACTCACTCCCGGTATCCATTATTCTATATATAAACAAACTGAACCCCTCCATTAGATTCCAGTCTGTAACTCACTCCCAGGTATCCATTATTCTATATATAAACCATCCGAACCCCTCGATTAGATTCCAGTCTGTAACTCACTCCCGGGTATCCATTATTCTACATATAAACCATCTGAACCTCTCGATTAGATTCCACTCTGCAACTCACTCCCAGGTATCCATTATTCTATATATAAACCATCTGAACCCCTCGATTAGATTCCAGACTGTAACTCACTCCCGGGTATCCATTATTCGATATATATACCATCTGAACCCCTCGATTCGATTCCAGTCTGTAACTCACTCCCAGGTATCCATTATTCTATATACAAACTATCTGAACCCCTCGATTCGATTCCAGTCTGTAACTCACTCCCAGGTATCCATTATTCTATATATAAACCATCTGAACTCCTCGATTAGATTCCAGTCTGTAACTCACTCCCAGGTATCCATTATTCTATATATAAACCATCTGAACTCCTCGATTAGACTCCAGTCTGTAACTCCCTCCGGGGTGTCCATTATTCTATATATAAACCATCTAAACCCCTCGATTAAATTCCAGTCTGTAACTCAATCCCAGGTATCCATTATTCTGTATGTAAACCATCCGAACCCCTGGATTAGATTCCAGTCTGTAACTACCCGCAGGTATCCATTATTCTATATATAAACCATCCGAACCCCTCGATTAGATTCCAGTCTGTAACTCACTCCCAGGTATCCATTATTCTATATATAAACCATCCGAACCCCACGAATAGATTCCAGTCTGTAACTCACCCCCAGGTATCCATTATTCTATATATAAACCATCTGAACCCCTCTATTAGATTCCAGTCTGTAACTCACTCCCAGGTATCCATTATTCTATATATAAACCATCTGAACCCCTGGATTAGATTCTAGTCTGTAACTCACTCCCAGGTATCCATTATTCTATATATAAACCATCCGAACCCCTCGATTAGATTCCAGTCTGTAACTCACTCCCAGGTATCCATTATTCCATACATAAACCATCTGAACGCCTCGAATAGATTCCAGTCTGTAACTCACTCCCAGGTATCCATTATTCTATATATAAACCATCTGAACCCCTCGATTCGATTCCAGTCTGTAACTCACTCCCAGGTATCCATTATTCTATATATAAACCATCTGAACCCCTCTATTAGATTCCAGTCTGTAACTCACTCCCAGGTATCCATTATTCTATATGTAAACCATCTGAACCCCTCGATTCGATTCCAGTCTGTAACTCACTCCCATGTATCCATTATTCTATATATAAACTATCTGAACCCCTCGATTCGATTCCAGTCTGTAACTCACGCCCAGGTATCCATTATTCTATATATAAACCATCCGAAACCCTCGATTAGATTCCACTTTGTAACTCACTCCCAGGTATCCATTATTCTATATATAAACCATCTGAACCCCTCGATTAGATTCCAGACTCTAACTCACTCCCGGGTATCCATTATTCTATATATAAACCATCTGAACCTCTCGATGAGATTCCAGTCTGTAGCTCACTCCCGGGTATCCATTATTCTACATAGAAACCATCTGAACCTCTCGATTGGATTTCACTCTGCAACTCACTCCCAGGTATCCATTATTCTATATATAAACCATCTGAACCCCTCGATTAGATTCCAGTCTGTAACTCACTCCCAGGTATCCATTATTCTATATATAAACCATCTGAACCCCTCGATTAGATTCCAGTCTGTAACTCACTCCCAGGTATCCATTATTCTATATATAAACCATCTGAACCCCTCGATCAGATTCCAGTCTGTAACTCACTCCCGGTATCCATTATTCTATATATAAACCATCTGAACTCCTCCATTAGATTCCAGTCTATAACTCACTCCCAGGTATCCATTATTCTATATATAAACCATCTGAACCCCTCGATTAGATTCCAGTCTGTAACTCACTCCCAGGTATCCATTATTCTATATATAAACCATCTGAACCCCTCGATTAGATTCCAGTCTGTAACTCACTCCCAGGTATCCATTATTCTATATATAAACCATCTGAACCCCTCGATCAGATTCCAGTCTGTAACTCACTCCCGGTATCCATTATTCTATATATAAACCATCTGAACTCCTCCATTAGATTCCAGTCTGTAACTCACTCCCATGTATCCATTATTCTATATTTCACCCAACTGAACCCCTCGATTCGATTCCAGTCTGTAACTCACTCCCAGGTATCCATTATTCTATATACAAACTATCTGAACCCCTCGATTCGATTCCAGTCTGTAACTCACTCCCAGGTATCCATTATTCTATATATAAAACATCTGAACTCCTCAATTAGATTCCAGTCTGTAACTCACTCCCAGGTATCCATTATTCTATATATAAACCATCTGAACTCCTCGATTAGACTCCAGTCTGTAACTCCCTCCGGGGTGTCCATTATTCTATCTATAAACCATCTAAACCCCTCGATTAAATTCCAGTCTGTAACTCAATCCCAGGTATCCATTATTCTGTATGTAAACCATCCGAACCCCTGGATTAGATTCCAGTCTGTAACTACCCGCAGGTATCCATTATTCTATATATAAACCATCCGAACCCCTCGATTAGATTCCAGTCTGTAACTCACTCCCAGGTATCCATTATTCTATATATAAACCATCCGAACCCCTCGATTAGATTCCAGTCTGTAACTCACTCCCAGGTATCCATTATTCTATATATAAACCATCTGAACCCCTCGATTAGATTCCAGTCTGTAACTACCCGCAGGTATCCATTATTCTATATATAAACCATCCGAACCCCTCGATTAGATTCCAGTCTGTAACTCACTCCCAGGTATCCATTATTCTATATATAAACCATCCGAACCCCTCGAATAGATTCCAGTCTGTAACTCACCCCCAGGTATCCATTATTCTATATATAAACCATCCGAACCCCTCGAATAGATTCCAGTCTGTAACTCACCCCCAGGTATCCATTATTCTATATAAAAACCATCTGAACCCCTCGAATAGATTCCAGGCTGGAACTCACTCCCAGGTATCCATTATTCTATATATAAACCATCTGAACCTCTCGATTCGATTCCAGTCTGTAACTCACCCCCAGGTATCCATTATTCTATATATAAACCATCCGAACCCCTCGATTAGATTCCAGTCTGTAACTCACTCCCAGGTATCCATTATTCTATATATAAACCATCTGAACCCCTCGATTAGATTCCAGGCTGTAACTCACTCCCAGGTATCCATTATTCTATATATAAACCATCCGAACCCCTCGAATAGATTCCAGTCTGTAACTCACCCCCAGGTATCCATTATTCTATATATAAACCATCTGAACTCCTGGATTAGATTCTAGTCTGTAACTCACTCCCAGGTATCCATTATTCTATATATAAACCATCCGAACCCCTCGATTAGATTCCAGTCTGTAACTCACTCCCAGGTATCCATTATTCTATACATAAACCATCTGAACGCCTCGAATAGATTCCAGTCTGTAACTCACTCCCAGGTATCCATTATTCTATATATAAACCATCTGAACCCCTCGATTCGATTCCAGTCTGTAACTCACTCCCAGGTATCCATTATTCTATATATAAACCATCTGAACCCCTCTATTAGATTCCAGTCTGTAACTCACTCCCAGGTATCCATTATTCTATATATAAACCATCTGAACCCCTCGATTCGATTCCAGTCTGTAACTCACTCCCATGTATCCATTATTCTATATATAAACTATCTGAACCCCTCGATTCGATTCCAGTCTGTAACTCACGCCCAGGTATCCATTATTCTATATATAAACCATCTGAACCCCTCGATTCGATTCCAGTCTGTAACTCACTCCCATGTATCCATTATTCTATATATAAACCATCTGAACCCCTCGATTAGATTCCAGTCTGAACTCACTCCCAGGTATCCATTATTCTATATATAAACCATCCGAAACCCTCGATTAGATTCCAGTCTGTAACTCACTCCCGGGTATCCATTATTCTATATATAAACCATCTGAACCCCTCGATTAGATTCCAGACTCTAACTCACTCCCGGGTATCCATTATTCTATATATAAACCATCTGAACCTCTCGATGAGATTCCAGTCTGTAGCTCACTCCCGGGTATCCATTATTCTACATAGAAACCATCTGAACCTCTCGATTAGATTTCACTCTGCAACTCACTCCCAGGTATCCATTATTCTATATATAAACCATCTGAACCCCTCGATTAGATTCCAGTCTGTAACTCACTCCCAGGTATCCATTATTCTATATATAAACCATCTGAACCCCTCGATTACATTCCAGTCTGTAACTCACTCCCAGGTATCCATTATTCTATATATAAACCATCTGAACCCCTCGATCAGATTCCAGTCTGTAACTCACTCCCGGTATCCATTATTCTATATATAAACCATCTGAACTCCTCCATTAGATTCCAGTCTGTAACTCACTCCCAGGTATCCATTCTTCTATATATAAACCATCTGAACTCCTCGAATAGATTCCAGTCTGTAACTCACTCCCAGGTATCCATTATTCTATATATAAACCACCTGAACCCCTCGATTAGATTCCAGACTGTAACTCACTCCCGGGTATCCATTATTCTATATATAAACCATCTGAACCTCTCGATGAGATTCCAGTCTGTAACTCACTCCCGGGTATCCATTATTCTATATATAAACCATCTGAACCTCTCGATTAGATTCCACTCTGCAACTCACTCCCAGGTATCCATTATTCTATATATAAACCATCTGAATCCCTCGATTAGATTCCAGTCTGTAACTCACCCCCAGGTATCCATTATTCTATATATAAACCATCCGAACCCCTCAATTCGATTCCAGTCTGTAACTCACCCCCAGGTATCCATTATTCTATATATAAACCATCTGAACCCCTCGATCAGATTCCAGTCTGTAACTCACTCCCGGTATCCATTATTCTATATATAAACAAACTGAACCCCTCCATTAGATTCCAGTCTGTAACTCACTCCCAGGTATCCATTATTCTATATATAAACCATCCGAACCCCTCGATTAGATTCCAGTCTGTAACTCACTCCCGGGTATCCATTATTCTACATATAAACCATCTGAACCTCTCGATTAGATTCCACTCTGCAACTCACTCCCAGGTATCCATTATTCTATATATAAACCATCTGAACCCCTCGATTAGATTCCAGACTGTAACTCACTCCCGGGTATCCATTATTCGATATATATACCATCTGAACCCCTCGATTCGATTCCAGTCTGTAACTCACTCCCAGGTATCCATTATTCTATATACAATCTATCTGAACCCCTCGATTCGATTCCAGTCTGTAACTCACTCCCAGGTATCCATTATTCTATATATAAACCATCTGAACTCCTCGATTAGATTCCAGTCTGTAACTCACTCCCAGGTATCCATTATTCTATATATAAACCATCTGAACTCCTCGATTAGACTCCAGTCTGTAACTCCCTCCGGGGTGTCCATTATTCTATATATAAACCATCTAAACCCCTCGATTAAATTCCAGTCTGTAACTCAATCCCAGGTATCCATTATTCTGTATGTAAACCATCCGAACCCCTGGATTAGATTCCAGTCTGTAACTACCCGCAGGTATCCATTATTCTATATATAAACCATCCGAACCCCTCGATTAGATTCCAGTCTGTAACTCACTCCCAGGTATCCATTATTCTATATATAAACCATCCGAACCCCACGAATAGATTCCAGTCTGTAACTCACCCCCAGGTATCCATTATTCTATATATAAACCATCTGAACCCCTCTATTAGATTCCAGTCTGTAACTCACTCCCAGGTATCCATTATTCTATATATAAACCATCTGAACCCCTGGATTAGATTCTAGTCTGTAACTCACTCCCAGGTATCCATTATTCTATATATGAACCATCCGAACCCCTCGATTAGATTCCAGTCTGTAACTCACTCCCAGGTATCCATTATTCCATACATAAACCATCTGAACGCCTCGAATAGATTCCAGTCTGTAACTCACTCCCAGGTATCCATTATTCTATATATAAACCATCTGAACCCCTCGATTCGATTCCAGTCTGTAACTCACTCCCAGGTATCCATTATTCTATATATAAACCATCTGAACCCCTCTATTAGATTCCAGTCTGTAACTCACTCCCAGGTATCCATTATTCTATATATAAACCATCTGAACCCCTCGATTCGATTCCAGTCTGTAACTCACTCCCATGTATCCATTATTCTATATATAAACTATCTGAACCCCTCGATTCGATTCCAGTCTGTAACTCACGCCCAGGTATCCATTATTCTATATATAAACCATCCGAAACCCTCGATTAGATTCCACTTTGGAACTCACTCCCAGGTATCCATATTCTATATATAAACCATCTGAACCCCTCGATTAGATTCCAGACTCTAACTCACTCCCGGGTATCCATTATTCTATATATAAACCATCTGAACCTCTCGATGAGATTCCAGTCTGTAGCTCACTCCCGGGTATCCATTATTCTACATAGAAACCATCTGAACCTCTCGATTGGATTTCACTCTGCAACTCACTCCCAGGTATCCATTATTCTATATATAAACCATCTGAACCCCTCGATTAGATTCCAGTCTGTAACTCACTCCCAGGTATCCATTATTCTATATATAAACCATCTGAACCCCTCGATTAGATTCCAGTCTGTAACTCACTCCCAGGTATCCATTATTCTATATATAAACCATCGGAACCCCTCGATCAGATTCCAGTCTGTAACTCACTCCCGGTATCCATTATTCTATATATAAACCATCTGAACTCCTCCATTAGATTCCAGTCTATAACTCACTCCCAGGTATCCATTATTCTATATATAAACCATCTGAACCCCTCGAATAGATTCCAGTCTGTAACTCACTCCCAGGTATCCATTATTCTATATATAAACCACCTGAACCCCTCGATTCGATTCCAGACTGTAACTCACTCCCGGGTATCCATTATTCGATATATAAACCATCTGAACCCCTCGATTAGATTCCAGACTGTAACTCACTCCCAGGTATCCATTATTCTATATATAAACCATCTGAACTCCTCGATTAGATTCCAGTCTGTAACTCACTCCCAGGTATCCATTATTCTATATATAAACCATCTGAACCCCTCGATTAGATTCCAGCCTGTAACTCACTCCCAGGTATCCATTATTCTACATATAAACCATCTGAACCTCTCGATTAGATTCCACTCTGCAACTCACTCCCAGGTATCCATTATTCTATATATAAACCATCTGAACCCCTCGAATAGATTCCAGACTGTAACTCACTCCCGGGTATCCATTATTCTATATATAAACCATCTGAACCCCTCGATTAGATTCCAGACTGTAACTCACTCCCAGGTATCCATTATTCTACATATAAACCATCTGAACTCCTCGATTAGATTCCAGTCTGTAACTCACTCCCAGGTATCCATTATTCTATGTATAAACCATCCGAACCCCTTGATTAGATTCCAGTCTGTAACTCACTCCCAGGTATCCATTATTCTATATATAAACCACCTGAACCGCTCGATCAGATTCCAGTCTGTAACTCACTCCCGGTATCCATTATTCTATATATAAACCATCTGAACCCCTCCATTAGATTCCAGTCTGTAACTCACTCCCAGGTAACCATTATTCTATATATAAACCATCCGAACCCCTCGATTAGATTCCAGTCTGTAACTCACTCCCAGGTAACCATTATTCTACATATAAACCATCTGAACCTCTCGATTAGATTCCAGACTGCAACTCACTCCCAGGTATCCATTATTCTATATATAAACCATCTGAACCCCTCGATTAGATTCCAGTCTGTAACTCACTCCCGGGTATCCATTATTCGATATATAAACCATCTGAACCCCTCGATTAGATTCCAGACTGTAACTCACTCCCAGGTATCCATTATTCTCTCTATAAACCATCTGAACTCCTCGATTAGATTCCAGTCTGTAACTCACTCCCAGGCATCCATTATTCTATATATAAACTATCCGAATCCCTCCATTAGATTCCAGTCTGTAACTCACCCCCAGGTATCCATTATTCTATATATAAACCATCTGAACCCCTCGATTAGATTCCAGCCTGTAACTCACTCCCAGGTATCCATTATTCTACATATAAACCATCTGAACCTCTCGATTAGATTCCACTCTGCAACTCACTCCCAGGTATCCAATATTCTATATATAAACCATCTGAACCCCTCGATTAGATTCCAGACTGTAACTCACTCCCGGGTATCCATTATTATATATATAAACCATCTGAACCCCTCGATTAGATTCCAGTCTGTAACTCACTCCCAGGTATCCATTATTCTATATATAAACCATCCGAACCCCTCGATTCGATTCCAGTCTGTAACTCACTCCCAGGCATCCATTATTCTATATATAAAAAATCCGAATCCCTCCATTAGATTCCAGTCTGTAACTCACTCCCAGGTACCCATTATTCTATATATAAACCATCTGAACCCCTCGATTAGATTCCAGTCTGTAACTCACCCCCAGGTATCCATTATTCTATATATAAACCATCTGAACCCCTCTATTAGATTCCAGTCTGTAACTCAATCCCAGGTATCCATTATTCTATATATAAACCATCTGAACCCCTCAATTAGATTCCAGTCTGTAACTCACTCCCAGGTATCCATTATTCTATATATAAACCATCTGAACCCCTCATTAGATTCCAGTCTGTAACTCACTCCCAGGTATCCATTATTCTATATATAAACCATCTGAACCCCTCGATCAGATTCCAGTCTGTAACTCACTCCCGGTATCCATTATTCTATATATAAACCATCTGAACTCCTCCATTAGATTCCAGTCTGTAACTCACTCCCAGGTATCCATTATTCTATATATAAACCATCTGAACCCCTCGAATAGATTCCAGTCTGTAACTCACTCCCAGGTATCCATTATTCTATATATAAACCACCTGAACCCCTCGATTCGATTCCAGACTGTAACTCACTCCCGGGTATCCATTATTCGATATATAAACCATCTGAACCCCTCGATTAGATTCCAGACTGTAACTCACTCCCAGGTATCCATTATTCTATATATAAACCATCTGAACTCCTCGATTAGATTCCAGTCTGTAACTCACTCCCAGGTATTGATTATTCTATATATAAACCATCTGAACCCCTCGATTAGATTCCAGCCTGTAACTCACTCCCAGGTATCCATTATTCTACATATAAACCATCTGAACCTCTCGATTAGATTCCACTCAGCAACTCACTCCCAGGTATCCATTATTCTATATATAAACCATCTGAACCTCTCGATTAGATTCCACTCTGTAACTCACTCCCAGGTATCCATTATTCTATATATAAACCATCTGAACCCCTCGATTACATTCCAGTCTGTAACTCACTCCCAGGTATCCATTATTCTATATATAAACCATCTGAACCCCTCGATCAGATTCCAGTCTGTAACTCACTCCCGGTATCCATTATTCTATATATAAACCATCTGAACTCCTCCATTAGATTCCAGTCTGTAACTCACTCCCAGGTATCCATTCTTCTATATATAAACCATCTGAACTCCTCGAATAGATTCCAGTCTGTAACTCACTCCCAGGTATCCATTATTCTATATATAAACCACCTGAACCCCTCGATTAGATTCCAGACTGTAACTCACTCCCGGGTATCCATTATTCTATATATAAACCATCTGAACCTCTCGATGAGATTCCAGTCTGTAACTCACTCCCGGGTATCCATTATTCTATATATAAACCATCTGAACCTCTCGATTAGATTCCACTCTGCAACTCACTCCCATGTATCCATTATTCTATATATAAACCATCTGAATCCCTCGATTAGATTCCAGTCTGTAACTCACCCCCAGGTATCCATTATTCTATATATAAACCATCCGAACCCCTCAATTCGATTCCAGTCTGTAACTCACCCCCAGGTATCCATTATTCTATATATAAACCATCTGAACCCCTCGATCAGATTCCAGTCTGTAACTCACTCCCGGTATCCATTATTCTATATATAAACAAACTGAACCCCTCCATTAGATTCCAGTCTGTAACTCACTCCCAGGTATCCATTATTCTATATATAAACCATCCGAACCCCTCGATTAGATTCCAGTCTGTAACTCACTCCCGGGTATCCATTATTCTACATATAAACCATCTGAACCTCTCGATTAGATTCCACTCTGCAACTCACTCCCAGGTATCCATTATTCTATATATAAACCATCTGAACCCCTCGATTAGATTCCAGACTGTAACTCACTCCCGGGTATCCATTATTCGATATATATACCATCTGAACCCCTCGATTCGATTCCAGTCTGTAACTCACTCCCAGGTATCCATTATTCTATATACAATCTATCTGAACCCCTCGATTCGATTCCAGTCTGTAACTCACTCCCAGGTATCCATTATTCTATATATAAACCATCTGAACTCCTCGATTAGATTCCAGTCTGTAACTCACTCCCAGGTATCCATTATTCTATATATAAACCATCTGAACTCCTCGATTAGACTCCAGTCTGTAACTCCCTCCGGGGTGTCCATTATTCTATATATAAACCATCTAAACCCCTCGATTAAATTCCAGTCTGTAACTCAATCCCAGGTATCCATTATTCTGTATGTAAACCATCCGAACCCCTGGATTAGATTCCAGTCTGTAACTACCCGCAGGTATCCATTATTCTATATATAAACCATCCGAACCCCTCGATTAGATTCCAGTCTGTAACTCACTCCCAGGTATCCATTATTCTATATATAAACCATCCGAACCCCACGAATAGATTCCAGTCTGTAACTCACCCCCAGGTATCCATTATTCTATATATAAACCATCTGAACCCCTCTATTAGATTCCAGTCTGTAACTCACTCCCAGGTATCCATTATTCTATATATAAACCATCTGAACCCCTGGATTAGATTCTAGTCTGTAACTCACTCCCAGGTATCCATTATTCTATATATGAACCATCCGAACCCCTCGATTAGATTCCAGTCTGTAACTCACTCCCAGGTATCCATTATTCCATACATAAACCATCTGAACGCCTCGAATAGATTCCAGTCTGTAACTCACTCCCAGGTATCCATTATTCTATATATAAACCATCTGAACCCCTCGATTCGATTCCAGTCTGTAACTCACTCCCAGGTATCCATTATTCTATATATAAACCATCTGAACCCCTCTATTAGATTCCAGTCTGTAACTCACTCCCAGGTATCCATTATTCTATATATAAACCATCTGAACCCCTCGATTCGATTCCAGTCTGTAACTCACTCCCATGTATCCATTATTCTATATATAAACTATCTGAACCCCTCGATTCGATTCCAGTCTGTAACTCACGCCCAGGTATCCATTATTCTATATATAAACCATCCGAAACCCTCGATTAGATTCCACTTTGTAACTCACTCCCAGGTATCCATATTCTATATATAAACCATCTGAACCCCTCGATTAGATTCCAGACTCTAACTCACTCCCGGGTATCCATTATTCTATATATAAACCATCTGAACCTCTCGATGAGATTCCAGTCTGTAGCTCACTCCCGGGTATCCATTATTCTACATAGAAACCATCTGAACCTCTCGATTGGATTTCACTCTGCAACTCACTCCCAGGTATCCATTATTCTATATATAAACCATCTGAACCCCTCGATTAGATTCCAGTCTGTAACTCACTCCCAGGTATCCATTATTCTATATATAAACCATCTGAACCCCTCGATTAGATTCCAGTCTGTAACTCACTCCCAGGTATCCATTATTCTATATATAAACCATCGGAACCCCTCGATCAGATTCCAGTCTGTAACTCACTCCCGGTATCCATTATTCTATATATAAACCATCTGAACTCCTCCATTAGATTCCAGTCTATAACTCACTCCCAGGTATCCATTATTCTATATATAAACCATCTGAACCCCTCGAATAGATTCCAGTCTGTAACTCACTCCCAGGTATCCATTATTCTATATATAAACCACCTGAACCCCTCGATTCGATTCCAGACTGTAACTCACTCCCGGGTATCCATTATTCGATATATAAACCATCTGAACCCCTCGATTAGATTCCAGACTGTAACTCACTCCCAGGTATCCATTATTCTATATATAAACCATCTGAACTCCTCGATTAGATTCCAGTCTGTAACTCACTCCCAGGTATCCATTATTCTATATATAAACCATCTGAACCCCTCGATTAGATTCCAGCCTGTAACTCACTCCCAGGTATCCATTATTCTACATATAAACCATCTGAACCTCTCGATTAGATTCCACTCTGCAACTCACTCCCAGGTATCCATTATTCTATATATAAACCATCTGAACCCCTCGAATAGATTCCAGACTGTAACTCACTCCCGGGTATCCATTATTCTATATATAAACCATCTGAACCCCTCGATTAGATTCCAGACTGTAACTCACTCCCAGGTATCCATTATTCTACATATAAACCATCTGAACTCCTCGATTAGATTCCAGTCTGTAACTCACTCCCAGGTATCCATTATTCTATGTATAAACCATCCGAACCCCTTGATTAGATTCCAGTCTGTAACTCACTCCCAGGTATCCATTATTCTATATATAAACCACCTGAACCGCTCGATCAGATTCCAGTCTGTAACTCACTCCCGGTATCCATTATTCTATATATAAACCATCTGAACCCCTCCATTAGATTCCAGTCTGTAACTCACTCCCAGGTAACCATTATTCTATATATAAACCATCCGAACCCCTCGATTAGATTCCAGTCTGTAACTCACTCCCAGGTAACCATTATTCTACATATAAACCATCTGAACCTCTCGATTAGATTCCAGACTGCAACTCACTCCCAGGTATCCATTATTCTATATATAAACCATCTGAACCCCTCGATTAGATTCCAGTCTGTAACTCACTCCCGGGTATCCATTATTCGATATATAAACCATCTGAACCCCTCGATTAGATTCCAGACTGTAACTCACTCCCAGGTATCCATTATTCTCTCTATAAACCATCTGAACTCCTCGATTAGATTCCAGTCTGTAACTCACTCCCAGGCATCCATTATTCTATATATAAACTATCCGAATCCCTCCATTAGATTCCAGTCTGTAACTCACCCCCAGGTATCCATTATTCTATATATAAACCATCTGAACCCCTCGATTAGATTCCAGCCTGTAACTCACTCCCAGGTATCCATTATTCTACATATAAACCATCTGAACCTCTCGATTAGATTCCACTCTGCAACTCACTCCCAGGTATCCAATATTCTATATATAAACCATCTGAACCCCTCGATTAGATTCCAGACTGTAACTCACTCCCGGGTATCCATTATTATATATATAAACCATCTGAACCCCTCGATTAGATTCCAGTCTGTAACTCACTCCCAGGTATCCATTATTCTATATATAAACCATCCGAACCCCTCGATTCGATTCCAGTCTGTAACTCACTCCCAGGCATCCATTATTCTATATATAAAAAATCCGAATCCCTCCATTAGATTCCAGTCTGTAACTCACTCCCAGGTACCCATTATTCTATATATAAACCATCTGAACCCCTCGATTAGATTCCAGTCTGTAACTCACCCCCAGGTATCCATTATTCTATATATAAACCATCTGAACCCCTCTATTAGATTCCAGTCTGTAACTCAATCCCAGGTATCCATTATTCTATATATAAACCATCTGAACCCCTCAATTAGATTCCAGTCTGTAACTCACTCCCAGGTATCCATTATTCTATATATAAACCATCTGAACCCCTCATTAGATTCCAGTCTGTAACTCACTCCCAGGTATCCATTATTCTATATATAAACCATCTGAACCCCTCGATCAGATTCCAGTCTGTAACTCACTCCCGGTATCCATTATTCTATATATAAACCATCTGAACTCCTCCATTAGATTCCAGTCTGTAACTCACTCCCAGGTATCCATTATTCTATATATAAACCATCTGAACCCCTCGAATAGATTCCAGTCTGTAACTCACTCCCAGGTATCCATTATTCTATATATAAACCACCTGAACCCCTCGATTCGATTCCAGACTGTAACTCACTCCCGGGTATCCATTATTCGATATATAAACCATCTGAACCCCTCGATTAGATTCCAGACTGTAACTCACTCCCAGGTATCCATTATTCTATATATAAACCATCTGAACTCCTCGATTAGATTCCAGTCTGTAACTCACTCCCAGGTATTGATTATTCTATATATAAACCATCTGAACCCCTCGATTAGATTCCAGCCTGTAACTCACTCCCAGGTATCCATTATTCTACATATAAACCATCTGAACCTCTCGATTAGATTCCACTCAGCAACTCACTCCCAGGTATCCATTATTCTATATATAAACCATCTGAACCCCTCGATTAGATTCCAGACTGTTACTCACTCCCGGGTATCCATTATTCTATATATAAACCATCTGAACCCCTCGATTAGATTCCAGACTGTAACTCACTCCCAGGTATCCATTATTCTACATATAAACCATCTGAACTCCTCGATTAGATTCCAGTCTGTAACTCACTCCCAGGTATCCATTATTCTATGTATAAACCATCCGAACCCCTTGATTAGATTCCAGTCTGTAACTCACTCCCAGGTATCCATTATTCTATATATAAACCACCTGAACCGCTCGATCAGATTCCAGTCTGTAACTCACTCCCGGTATCCATTATTCTATATATAAACCATCTGAACCCCTCCATTAGATTCCAGTCTGTAACTCACTCCCAGGTAACCATTATTCTATATATAAACCATCCGAACCCCTCGATTAGATTCCAGTCTGTAACTCACTCCCAGGTAACCATTATTCTACATATAAACCATCTGAACCTCTCGATTAGATTCCAGACTGCAACTCACTCCCAGGTATCCATTATTCTATATATAAACCATCTGAACCCCTCGATTAGATTCCAGTCTGTAACTCACTCCCGGGTATCCATTATTCGATATATAAACCATCTGAACCCCTCGATTAGATTCCAGACTGTAACTCACTCCCAGGTATCCATTATTCTCTCTATAAACCATCTGAACTCCTCGATTAGATTCCAGTCTGTAACTCACTCCCAGGCATCCATTATTCTATATATAAACCATCCGAATCCCTCCATTAGATTCCAGTCTGTAACTCACCCCCAGGTATCCATTATTCTATATATAAACCATCTGAACCCCTCGATTAGATTCCAGCCTGTAACTCACTCCCAGGTATCCATTATTCTACATATAAACCATCTGAACCTCTCGATTAGATTCCACTCTGCAACTCACTCCCAGGTATCCAATATTCTATATATAAACCATCTGAACCCCTCGATTCGATTCCAGTCTGTAACTCACTCCCATGTATCCATTATTCTATATATAAACTATCTGAACCCCTCGATTCGATTCCAGTCTGTAACTCACGCCCAGGTATCCATTATTCTATATATAAACCATCTGAACCCCTCGATTCGATTCCAGTCTGTAACTCACTCCCATGTATCCATTATTCTATATATAAACCATCTGAACCCCTCGATTAGATTCCAGTCTGAACTCACTCCCAGGTACCCATTATTCTATATATAAACCATCCGAAACCCTCGATTAGATTCCAGTCTGTAACTCACTCCCGGGTATCCATTATTCTATATATAAACCATCTGAACCCCTCGATTAGATTCCAGACTCTAACTCACTCCCGGGTATCCATTATTCTATATATAAACCATCTGAACCTCTCGATGAGATTCCAGTCTGTAGCTCACTCCCGGGTATCCATTATTCTACATAGAAACCATCTGAACCTCTCGATTAGATTTCACTCTGCAACTCACTCCCAGGTATCCATTATTCTATATATAAACCATCTGAACCCCTCGATTAGATTCCAGTCTGTAACTCACTCCCAGGTATCCATTATTCTATATATAAACCATCTGAACCCCTCGATTACATTCCAGTCTGTAACTCACTCCCAGGTATCCATTATTCTATATATAAACCATCTGAACCCCTCGATCAGATTCCAGTCTGTAACTCACTCCCGGTATCCATTATTCTATATATAAACCATCTGAACTCCTCCATTAGATTCCAGTCTGTAACTCACTCCCAGGTATCCATTATTCTATATATAAACCATCTGAACTCCTCGAATAGATTCCAGTCTGTAACTCACTCCCAGGTATCCATTATTCTATATATAAACCACCTGAACCCCTCGATTAGATTCCAGACTGTAACTCACTCCCGGGTATCCATTATTCTATATATAAACCATCTGAACCTCTCGATGAGATTCCAGTCTGTAACTCACTCCCGGGTATCCATTATTCTATATATAAACCATCTGAACCTCTCGATTAGATTCCACTCTGCAACTCACTCCCAGGTATCCATTATTCTATATATAAACCATCTGAATCCCTCGATTAGATTCCAGTCTGTAACTCACCCCCAGGTATCCATTATTCTATATATAAACCATCCGAACCCCTCAATTCGATTCCAGTCTGTAACTCACCCCCAGGTATCCATTATTCTATATATAAACCATCTGAACCCCTCGATCAGATTCCAGTCTGTAACTCACTCCCGGTATCCATTATTCTATATATAAACAAACTGAACCCCTCCATTAGATTCCAGTCTGTAACTCACTCCCAGGTATCCATTATTCTATATATAAACCATCCGAACCCCTCGATTAGATTCCAGTCTGTAACTCACTCCCGGGTATCCATTATTCTACATATAAACCATCTGAACCTCTCGATTAGATTCCACTCTGCAACTCACTCCCAGGTATCCATTATTCTATATATAAACCATCTGAACCCCTCGATTAGATTCCAGACTGTAACTCACTCCCGGGTATCCATTATTCGATATATATACCATCTGAACCCCTCGATTCGATTCCAGTCTGTAACTCACTCCCAGGTATCCATTATTCTATATACAAACTATCTGAACCCCTCGATTCGATTCCAGTCTGTAACTCACTCCCAGGTATCCATTATTCTATATATAAACCATCTGAACTCCTCGATTAGATTCCAGTCTGTAACTCACTCCCAGGTATCCATTATTCTATATATAAACCATCTGAACTCCTCGATTAGACTCCAGTCTGTAACTCCCTCCGGGGTGTCCATTATTCTATATATAAACCATCTAAACCCCTCGATTAAATTCCAGTCTGTAACTCAATCCCAGGTATCCATTATTCTGTATGTAAACCATCCGAACCCCTGGATTAGATTCCAGTCTGTAACTACCCGCAGGTATCCATTATTCTATATATAAACCATCCGAACCCCTCGATTAGATTCCAGTCTGTAACTCACTCCCAGGTATCCATTATTCTATATATAAACCATCCGAACCCCACGAATAGATTCCAGTCTGTAACTCACCCCCAGGTATCCATTATTCTATATATAAACCATCTGAACCCCTCTATTAGATTCCAGTCTGTAACTCACTCCCAGGTATCCATTATTCTATATATAAACCATCTGAACCCCTGGATTAGATTCTAGTCTGTAACTCACTCCCAGGTATCCATTATTCTATATATAAACCATCCGAACCCCTCGATTAGATTCCAGTCTGTAACTCACTCCCAGGTATCCATTATTCCATACATAAACCATCTGAACGCCTCGAATAGATTCCAGTCTGTAACTCACTCCCAGGTATCCATTATTCTATATATAAACCATCTGAACCCCTCGATTCGATTCCAGTCTGTAACTCACTCCCAGGTATCCATTATTCTATATATAAACCATCTGAACCCCTCTATTAGATTCCAGTCTGTAACTCACTCCCAGGTATCCATTATTCTATATATAAACCATCTGAACCCCTCGATTCGATTCCAGTCTGTAACTCACTCCCATGTATCCATTATTCTATATATAAACTATCTGAACCCCTCGATTCGATTCCAGTCTGTAACTCACTCCCAGGTATCCATTATTCTATATATAAACCATCCGAAACCCTCGATTAGATTCCACTTTGTAACTCACTCCCAGGTATCCATTATTCTATATATAAACCATCTGAACCCCTCGATTAGATTCCAGACTCTAACTCACTCCCGGGTATCCATTATTCTATATATAAACCATCTGAACCTCTCGATGAGATTCCAGTCTGTAGCTCACTCCCGGGTATCCATTATTCTACATAGAAACCATCTGAACCTCTCGATTGGATTTCACTCTGCAACTCACTCCCAGGTATCCATTATTCTATATATAAACCATCTGAACCCCTCGATTAGATTCCAGTCTGTAACTCACTCCCAGGTATCCATTATTCTATATATAAACCATCTGAACCCCTCGATTAGATTCCAGTCTGTAACTCACTCCCAGGTATCCATTATTCTATATATAAACCATCTGAACCCCTCGATCAGATTCCAGTCTGTAACTCACTCCCGGTATCCATTATTCTATATATAAACCATCTGAACTCCTCCATTAGATTCCAGTCTATAACTCACTCCCAGGTATCCATTATTCTATATATAAACCATCTGAACCCCTCGAATAGATTCCAGTCTGTAACTCACTCCCAGGTATCCATTATTCTATATATAAACCACCTGAACCCCTCGATTCGATTCCAGACTGTAACTCACTCCCGGGTATCCATTATTCGATATATAAACCATCTGAACCCCTCGATTAGATTCCAGACTGTAACTCACTCCCAGGTATCCATTATTCTATATATAAACCATCTGAACTCCTCGATTAGATTCCAGTCTGTAACTCACTCCCAGGTATCCATTATTCTATATATAAACCATCTGAACCCCTCGATTAGATTCCAGCCTGTAACTCACTCCCAGGTATCCATTATTCTACATATAAACCATCTGAACCTCTCGATTAGATTCCACTCTGCAACTCACTCCCAGGTATCCATTATTCTATATATAAACCATCTGAACCCCTCGATTAGATTCCAGACTGTAACTCACTCCCGGGTATCCATTATTCTATATATAAACCATCTGAACCCCTCGATTAGATTCCAGACTGTAACTCACTCCCAGGTATCCATTATTCTACATATAAACCATCTGAACTCCTCGATTAGATTCCAGTCTGTAACTCACTCCCAGGTATCCATTATTCTATGTATAAACCATCCGAACCCCTTGATTAGATTCCAGTCTGTAACTCACTCCCAGGTATCCATTATTCTATATATAAACCACCTGAACCGCTCGATCAGATTCCAGTCTGTAACTCACTCCCGGTATCCATTATTCTATATATAAACCATCTGAACCCCTCCATTAGATTCCAGTCTGTAACTCACTCCCAGGTAACCATTATTCTATATATAAACCATCCGAACCCCTCGATTAGATTCCAGTCTGTAACTCACTCCCAGGTAACCATTATTCTACATATAAACCATCTGAACCTCTCGATTAGATTCCAGACTGCAACTCACTCCCAGGTATCCATTATTCTATATATAAACCATCTGAACCCCTCGATTAGATTCCAGTCTGTAACTCACTCCCGGGTATCCATTATTCGATATATAAACCATCTGAACCCCTCGATTAGATTCCAGACTGTAACTCACTCCCAGGTATCCATTATTCTCTCTATAAACCATCTGAACTCCTCGATTAGATTCCAGTCTGTAACTCACTCCCAGGCATCCATTATTCTATATATAAACCATCCGAATCCCTCCATTAGATTCCAGTCTGTAACTCACCCCCAGGTATCCATTATTCTATATATAAACCATCTGAACCCCTCGATTAGATTCCAGCCTGTAACTCACTCCCAGGTATCCATTATTCTACATATAAACCATCTGAACGTCTCGATTAGATTCCACTCTGCAACTCACTCCCAGGTATCCAATATTCTATATATAAACCATCTGAACCCCTCGATTAGATTCCAGACTGTAACTCACTCCCGGGTATCCATTATTATATATATAAACCATCTGAACCCCTCGATTAGATTCCAGTCTGTAACTCACTCCCAGGTATCCATTATTCTATATATAAACCATCCGAACCCCTCGATTCGATTCCAGTCTGTAACTCACTCCCAGGCATCCATTATTCTATATATAAAAAATCCGAATCCCTCCATTAGATTCCAGTCTGTAACTCACTCCCAGGTACCCATTATTCTATATATAAACCATCTGAACCCCTCGATTAGATTCCAGTCTGTAACTCACCCCCAGGTATCCATTATTCTATATATAAACCATCTGAACCCCTCTATTAGATTCCAGTCTGTAACTCAATCCCAGGTATCCATTATTCTATATATAAACCATCTGAACCCCTCAATTAGATTCCAGTCTGTAACTCACTCCCAGGTATCCATTATTCTATATATAAACCATCTGAACCCCTCATTAGATTCCAGTCTGTAACTCACTCCCAGGTATCCATTATTCTATATATAAACCATCTGAACCCCTCGATCAGATTCCAGTCTGTAACTCACTCCCGGTATCCATTATTCTATATATAAACCATCTGAACTCCTCCATTAGATTCCAGTCTGTAACTCACTCCCAGGTATCCATTATTCTATATATAAACCATCTGAACCCCTCGAATAGATTCCAGTCTGTAACTCACTCCCAGGTATCCATTATTCTATATATAAACCACCTGAACCCCTCGATTCGATTCCAGACTGTAACTCACTCCCAGGTATCCATTATTCGATATATAAACCATCTGAACTCCTCGATTAGATTCCAGTCTGTAACTCACTCCCAGGTATTGATTATTCTATATATAAACCATCTGAACCCCTCGATTAGATTCCAGCCTGTAACTCACTCCCAGGTATCCATTATTCTACATATAAACCATCTGAACCTCTCGATTAGATTCCACTCTGCAACTCACTCCCAGGTATCCAATATTCTATATATAAACCATCTGAACCCCTCGATTAGATTCCAGACTGTAACTCACTCCCGGGTATCCATTATTATATATATAAACCATCTGAACCCCTCGATTAGATTCCAGTCTGTAACTCACTCCCAGGTATCCATTATTCTATATATAAACCATCCGAACCCCTCGATTCGATTCCAGTCTGTAACTCACTCCCAGGCATCCATTATTCTATATATAAACCATCCGAATCCCTCCATTAGATTCCAGTCTGTAACTCACTCCCAGGTACCCATTATTCTATATATAAACCATCTGAACCCCTCGATTATATTCCAGTCTGTAACTCACCCCCAGGTATCCATTATTCTATATGTAAACCATCTGAACCCCTCGATTAGATTCC
Source organism: Stegostoma tigrinum (assembly GCF_030684315.1). Lineage (NCBI taxonomy): Eukaryota > Metazoa > Chordata > Chondrichthyes > Orectolobiformes > Stegostomatidae > Stegostoma > Stegostoma tigrinum. The sequence goes on along the minus strand of NC_081387.1, from coordinate 13,451,603 downwards.
AGTCTGTAACTCAATCCCAGGTATCCATTATTCTATATATAAACCATCTGAACCCCTCAATTAGATTCCAGTCTGTAACTCACTCCCAGGTATCCATTATTCTATATATAAACCATCTGAACCCCTCATTAGATTCCAGTCTGTAACTCAATCCCAGGTATCCATTATTCTATATATAAACCATCTGAACCCCTCGATTAGATTCCAGTCTGTAACTCAATCCCAGGTATCCATTATTCTATATATAAACCATCTGAACCCCTCAATTAGATTCCAGTCTGTAATTCACTCCCAGGTATCCATTATTCTATATATAAACCATCTGAACTCCTCGATTAGATTCCAGCCTGTAACTCACTCCCAGGTATCCATTATTCGATATATAAACCATCTGAACCCCTCGATCAGATTCCAGTCTGTAACTCACTCCCGGTATCCATTATTCTATATATAAACCATCTGAACCCCTCGAATAGATTCCAGTCTGTAACTCACTCCCAGGTATCCATTATTCTATATATAAACCATCTGAACCCCTCGAATAGATTCCAGTCTGTAACTCACTCCCAGGTATCCATTATTCTATATATAAACCATCTGAACCCCTCGATTAGATTCCAGTCTGTAACTCACTCCCGGGTATCCATTATTCTATATATAAACCATCTGAACCTCTCGATTAGATTCCACTCTGCAACTCACTCCCAGGTATCCATTATTCTATATATAAACCATCTGAACCCCTCGATTAGATTCCAGTCTGTAACTCACCCCCAGGTATCCATTATTCTATTTATAAACCATCCGAACCCCTCGATTCGATTCCCGTCTGTAACTCACCCCCAGGTATCCATTATTCTATATATAAACCACCTGAACCCCTCGATCAGATTCCAGTCTGTAACTCACTCCCGGTATCCATTATTCTATATATAAACCATCTGAACCCCTCCATTAGATTCCAGTCTGTAACTCACTCCCAGGTATCCATTATTCTATATATAAACCATCCGAACCCCTCGATTAGATTCCAGACTGTAACTCACTCCCAGGTATCCATTATTCTATATATAAACCATCCGAACCCCTCGATTAGATTCCAGTCTGTAACTCACTCCCGGGTATCCATTATTCTACATATAAACCATCTGAACCTCTCGATTAGATTCCACTCTGCAACTCACTCCCAGGTGTCCATTATTCTATATATAAACCATCTGAACCCCTCGATTAGATTCCAGACTGTAACTCACTCCCGGGTATCCATTATTCTATATATAAACCATCTGAACCCCTCGATTAGATTCCAGACTGTAACTCACTCCCAGGTATCCATTATTCTGTATGTAAACCATCTGAACCCCTCGATTAGATTCCAGACTGTAACTCACTCCCGGGTATTCATTATTCTATATATAAACCATCTGAACCCCTCGATTAGATTCCAGACTGTAACTCACTCCCAGGTATCCATTATTCTATATATAAAGCATCTGAACTCCTCGATTAGATTCCAGTCTGTAACTCACTCCCAGGTATCCATTATTCTATATATAAACCATCCGAACCCCTCGATTAGATTCCAGTCTGTAACTCACTCCCAGGTATCCATTATTCTATGTATAAACCATCCGAACCCCTCGATTAGATTCCAGTCTGTAACTCACTCCCAGGTATCCATTATTCTATATATAAACCATCTGCACCCCTCGAATAGATTCCAGTCTGTAACTCACTCCCAGGTATCCATTATTCTATATATAAACCATCCGAACCCCTCCATTAGATTCCAGTCTGTAACTCACTCCCAGGTATCCATTATTCTATATATAAACCATCTGAACCCCTCGATTAGATTCCAGACTGTAACTCACTCCCAGGTATCCATTATTCTATATATAAACCATCTGAACCCCTCGAATAGATTCCAGTCTGTAACTCACTCCCAGGTATCCATTATTCTATATATAAACCATCCGAACCCCTCCATTAGATTCCAGACTGTAACTCACTCCCAGGAATCCATTATTCTATATATAAACCATCTGAACTCCTCGATTAGATTCCAGACTGTAACTCACTCCCAGGTATCCATTATTCTATATATAAACCATCTGAACCCCTCGAATAGATTCCAGACTGTAACTCACTCCCAGGTATACATTATTCTATATATAAACCATCTGAACCCCTCGATTAGATTCCAGTCTCCTACTCACTCCCGGGTATCCATTATTCTATATATAAACCACCTGAACCCCTCGATTAGATTCCAGACTGTAACTCACTCCCGGGTATCCATTATTCTATATATAAACCATCTGAACCCCTCGATTAGATTCCAGTCTGTAACTCACTCCCGGGTATCCATTATTCTATATATAAACCATCTGAACCCCTCGATTCGATTCCAGTCTGTAACTCACTCCCAGGTATCCATTATTCTATCTGTATAAACCATCTGAACCCCTCGATTAGATCGCAGCCCCCTTCCCTAAAGGACATTCGTGAACCGGGTGAGATTCTCCCCCAACAATGGAATCATGGTCATCTTTCGCCACTTAATTCCAGATTCTTCATTGAATTCAAATTCCACCATCAGCCACAGCAGGATTTGAGCTATTAGCAGAGTTTCTGGATTAATAGTTTGGCAATATCCCCACTGGGCTAACATCTCCCTTTGCTGTGGTCTCTGAAATGATGTAATGTGTTCCACAGATGTCAGCCTTTCCTTCTCATTCTAACCCTCCCTTACATATCACTGCGGTGTGGGTTTATGTGCTGACTTGTGGCAGCAGTTAGCACTGCTGCCTCACAGTGCCAGGGACGCAGGTTCGATCCCCCCCTCGTGTGGAGTTTGCACATTCTCCCTGTGTCTGCGCGGCTTTGCTCCCACAGTCCAAGACGAGCAGGTTAGGCTGGTTTGGCCATGCTAAGTGGCCCCATGGTGTGCAAGAAGTGTGCAGAGGCTTGGGTGGGCTAGACGTGGGAAATGTAGGGTTACTGGGGTGTAGAGGGTTGGGTCGGGGTGGTACGCTTTTCGGCGGGTCGGTGCAGGCTCAATGGGCCAAAAAGCCGGCTCCCCCACAATAGGCACTCTATGATGACTCCAGTCTCTCTCTCTCCTTCTTTCTGCCTTTGCTTTCAGGTGCTTTGTATGATCACTGCCCCAGTTACCATGATTGTTAGCAGTCAGCAGGATGCTGCCTTCGCCTTCGCTTCCCTCGCTGTCGTGTTCTCTGTCTACATCACGCTGGTGGTCCTGTTTGTCCCCAAGGTTCGTGAAGCCCTGCCCTTTCACTGGGGCGGGGATAAATAAACCTGTGAGTATTGGATGTGCGGCCCGGTCTCTGATCCGAGGCAAAACACAGGCTGCTGGTTCCGAAACAGGCAGCAAGCGGTTTTGGGGTAGCAACTCAGACCAGTGGAAAAGGAGCGTCTTCTCTGGAATCTGCTACAGTCGAAGGGGGAAGCTGAGCAAAGTTTGCAAAGCATGAGGAGGAACAGATAGGGTGGATCGAGATAAAGTGTTTCTGCCAAGTCGAGGCTCGGGAAATCATCTAAAATTGGACCGAGGCCCCTCAGGAGTGAGCACGTTTGCACAGAGTGGGTGGCTATGTACAGAATCCCTTTTGGTGAAAGGGGAGTTGATGTCAGGAAAGTTGTTCATTTTAAATCCCAAGTTCTGTAGACTTTTGTTTTGTGAGCTGAAGATGTTGAGGGCCTTTGGAGCAAATGTGAGGCTTTGGAGTTGGGCCACAGATCAACCATGATCTCGTTCAATGGCCAAAATATAATCAGTATAGTCCCACACACACTCTCATTACAGAGAGACACACGCGCGCGTGCACACACGTACCCACATGTGCACACACGGGCACGCACACACGCGCGCACATAAACACACATGCACACTCACACACGCACGCGCGCACAAAACTGGTAGCGAGTTTAACCTGAGGTCGAGGGGTGAGGTTGAGAATGCAGGACTTCGGTGATAGCCTCAGATAGGACAGGAATTGAACCCGCACCGTTGGCATCAGCCTACATTGCCAACCGGTTACCCAGCCAACTAAGCTCACCAACTCCCAAGGCGGGAGGCGATGAACTATTTTGTCTTGTTCCACATGGCCCCAGCTCTGGGATTGCTGCCCACTGACCTCTCTATAAATGAGTTTGGATGTGCGAATTGGAAGCACAGTAAGTAGATTGGCAGATGCCAGCCAAATTGGAAGGCATAGTAAGTACAGAGGAGGTCCGCAACGAGACATGAGAAATGGTTAATCTTGCAGAGCGACTGTGGAATTGGCCAATCAGTTAATTAATTGTGCGGTTATTGGCAGGATGAATACAGCAGCCTCACGCTCGTTTTTTTTGTTTAATTCGCTCGCGGGAAATGGGCGTCACTGGCCGGGCCTTTGTTCCCCGTCCCTAGTTGCCCCTTGAGAAGGTGCCTATTTTAACCACTGCGGTCCACATGCTATAGGTTGACCCACAGTGCCCTAAGGGAGGAGTTCCAGGATTTTTGACCCAGCGGCACTGAAGCGCAGTGGAGATTTTAAGAGTCTCGACAAAGTTGAGGGAAGCAGGAAATTCGGGAGCACTGATGCTCAACGCATGAGGAGTAGCAAGGCTGCTTAGCAGTGCAAAGATGCAAAGGCCATGTTTGGGGTCATTTTGAGAGAAATGGAGCTCCCTACTCGAAAGCTTATGTTCAACTTGTACAGAGATTTGGTTTAGAACACAGTGGAAGGACCTGGTCCCCATTTTATTTTCAAAAAGGAAAGGATTTAGAAGCACTGGGGAGGATTAGAAGGGAGAATTTACGAGAATGCAATCAGAATTGAGAGATTATAGCTTATTCAGGCAGACTGAGGCTTATTTTTCAGCAACAGATAGGACTAAATGGCGACCCGATGGAGGAATCATGAAGTGATTGCTTCATAATTTAAATGCAAAGGAAGGAAAGGCCGAGGGGAGATAGATTTTTGATCTACAAGGGATTTAAGGGTTTTCTGGGTGGGCAGGGAAGTGGAATTAAGGTCACAATCAGAGCAGGCTCAAAACTCCTGAAAGGCAGAGCAAGCTTGAGGGGCCGAATGGTCTATTCCTGCTCCTGTTTCGAGTGACTTTCCAAAATAGTGCCATGTGCTTTCTCACATGTTCCCAAGAGGAAAGAATTCAACCTAGTCTCATCTGAAACAAAACAGCACCTTTGGTAGAGAGGAGTACTTCAGTGGCATTATCAGAAAATGGTTAGATCCTACCGCATACTGACTTGGGGTAAAGTGTGCCATAGTGACTGGCCAAGGGCACGGGCAAATGCATGTTCTTTCCTTCTTGCCTTTGGCACATGGGTGCCCGGCAAACTGAAGCAGGCAAACTGACCTTTGGCCTTTGTAGTGAGCCAGGATTCGAACATGGGAGCAAGGATTTCTGGCTGCAATTATACAGGGGGCCCCGGAGAGGCCACACCTTGAGCATTACACACAGTTTTTGTCTCAGCTGAGGGGGGTTGACCCGGGTTTGGAGGGAGTGCAGCAAAGGTTCACCAGACTGATTCCCGGGATCATCGGCGCGAAGAAGGACGAGAGGTGACATGATAGAGGTGTACAAGGTGGTGAGAGGCATAGATAGAGTGGATAGTCAGAGACGTTTTTCCCAGGGTGGAAATGACTATTACGAGGGGGCATAATTTTATGTTGATTGGAGGAAGGTATAGGGGAGAAGTCAGAGAGTGGTGGGCATGTGGAATGCGCTGCTGGCAGTGGAAGTGGAGTCAGATACTTTAGAGACTTTTAAGCGACTCTTGGATCGGCACATGGAGGATAGTAAAATGTAGGGCATGCAAGGTAGTTTGATCTTAGTTGGATAATAGGTCGGCAGAGCATCGTGGGCTGAAGGGCCTGTACTGTGCTGTACCGTTCTATGTTCTATGTTCTATGGATGGCGGGCTTGACGTATGAGGAGAGATGTTGAGTCAGTTATGACTGTATTTAGCGGGGTTCAGAAGAACGAAGCAGGTGGATCTGATAGAAACCTATAAAATTCTATTAGTACAAGACAGGTTAGATGCAGGGGATGTCCCTGGTGGTGAGGCAGCCCAGAACCAGGGGTTTCAGAATAAGGACAAGGGGCAAACCTTTTAAGCCTGAGATGAGGAGAAATTTCTTCACCCAGAGAGAAGTGAGCCCGTGGAATTCGGAAAGTCACAGCATTGTGTTTTCAAGAAGGAGGTAGATAAACCTTGCGGCAGAAGGGATCACAGGGTAGGGTATGGGGGAAGAGTGGGATTAGGGTGCTGAGCTCAACAGTCAGTCATGTTGAATGGCACATGCAGGCTCGAGCGGCCTACTCCTGCTCCTAGGTTTCCATAAGAGTAAAGTAGTGGCTGAGATTTGCACCAATGTCTTCTGTGACAGATGCGGAGACTGATCACCCGAGGAGAGTGGCAATCCGAGCAGCAGGACACCATGAAGACCGGCTCCTCCACTAACAACAATGACGAGGAGAAATCGCGGCAACTGGAGAAGGAGAACCGGGAGCTGGAGAAAATCATCGTTGAGGTCTGTCTGACACGTGCGGCAGCGCGAAGTGGGTCATCGCCATTCACACGGGGGATTGGGAACAGGAGGAGCCTTTGTCCCCTTGTGCCCGCCTTCTTTTGTGGGATGTGGGTGTCACTGTTAGCCAGGCCGGCGCTCGTCACCCAAGCCTGCGTGCCCTTTAGCTGTTTCAGAATCATAGGCCATAGAATCCCTACAGTGTCGAAACAGGCCCTTCGGCCCAACAAGTCCACACCAACCTTGAGAGCATCCCGCCCAGACTGATCCCATGTAATTCTACACATCCCTGGGCACTATGGGCAATTTAGCACAGCCCATCCACCCTAACCTGCACGTCTTTGGACTGTGGGAGGAAACCGGAGCACCCGGAGGAAACCCACGCAGACACGGGGAGAATGTGCAAACTCCACGCAGACAGCCCCTGGCACCTTGAGGCAGCAGCGCTAACTGCCGAGCCACCGTGTCACCCCAAATTAATAACAGACGCACTGCGAAGTCCGGTTGGGAATCGAACCCATGATCTTTGGTTTACAAGACTAACACCTTTCCACTTAACCAGCACACCCTGAAAGGGAAGGAGCTTATTGTCCCTGCGTGGGTTCGAACCACCAAACTTTCAGCTAGTAGTCAGGTGTGCTAACTGATTGTACCACAGAAACAAGTTTTGGAGGTAGACTAGTGTCAATGCCATTCCTGTGTGTCTTGGAGTTGCATGTAGGCCAGACCAGACGAGGGCAGTAGACTTCCTCTCCTGAAGGGAGGATGCAAATTTTCACCAATAATTGTAAGCTTTCAATTTATTGTGCATTTAAATCCGCTGGTAGGACTTGAACTCATGCCCCAAAGCTGGATTATTAGTCTCACCGATGTTACAATGTCTGCCTCACTTGGTATGATTATGTAACAACAAAAAAATCTGCCAGGTTTTAAATTTTTCATTGACTGTGCAGTCGTCCAGAGCATTGTGAGTGAAATGGTTCCATAATTCCATCATCCAGGTAGCTGTAGAGATAGATCATGCACAATCTGTTACAAAGAAGGAACAAGCTTGAGGAACTGAATAGCCCACCACAGCGAGCAAGACAGTTCTCAAACTGCACTACATTCTGCCTTCAGGGCTATGATTTGAAGTCAGGGCTGTTTGTCTTGCACTGCTACACAAGAAGACTGAATTGGAAAACGATGCAGCAGGTTGGACAGCATGACTAGAGGGACTGATTGGTTAGACTGTGGCTTCTAGGCAAAAGGAATGTGCCCACACATTGCACACTGTTTGTTACCGAGTAAAGGGCTCTGAAGACAGCCAAATCCTGCCGCAGTTCCGTGGCAGTGCCCCTGCCAAACTGGTGCCACTCAAGTTTCCTACTTCCCAGGTTTGAATCTAACATTAACAGTCAATTCCCACAGCATTCCCTCGCCAGTGATAGTCTGAACTTGTTTCTCTGATGTCCCAATTTCTTTCGGGGTCTGGCATGTTTTTTTTGTGTTTAAGTCCTGATCGGTCCAAGACCTCAACTTGCACATCTCCTTTTATCAACGTTTCGTTTCCGTGGAAAGACTGGAAATTAAGCCAATGCATTGGTGACCCACTCAAGGCTTGGGTATTTATCTCCCTCTTTCCACATTCCTACCTATAAATTTCCCATAGGGTTCACGGATGTGTGAGCCAGGTGGGATAGCCGTGGGAAATGCAGGGTTATGGGGACAGGATGCTGTTCAGAGGGTCGACGTGGTCTCGATGGACTGAATTGCCTGCTTCCACACTGTAGGGATTCTATTAAAAAAATACAAAACAACCCCAAACTGCTGAAAAAGATGACCCCCCCCCCACTAACCCTTCAATTCAATTGCACTTTCTTTCCAATATATTTTTAGTGGAAAATATCTCACAGGGTAGCAATGGTTGTTCGGAAGTGCGCAGAAACCTTGCAAAGCAATTTTAGCTCTGTCTTCCCATCGGGAAACCCCATCCCATCCCATCCACCCATTGAGGCAGTGAATATCTCCGTTCCCAGGTTTGTGCTAAAGTAACAGCAGTTAATCCCCAACACGGGCCTGGGAAATGGCATTAAAAGTTTTCTGCTTTCACTTTTGGGGCGCTTGCTGTGTCCGTTCTGAAGAGGCCCACGGCAAAAGTCAATCGGGATTAACGTTGCATGAAAGTTGCCACCCAGGTTGAATCCCTGAAAGTTGCCACCCAGGTTGAATCCTTGAAAGTTGCCACCCAGGTTGACAGGGTTGTTAAGGCGGCATACAGTGTTTTAGCTTTTATTAATTGAGGGCTTGAGTTCCGGAAGCAAGAGGTTATGGTGAAGCTGTATAAAACTCTGGTGCGGCCGCACTTGGAGTATTGCGTACAGTTCTGGTTCTGCATTATAAGAAGGATGTGGAAGCTTTGGAAAGGGTGCAGAGGAGATTTACTAGGATGTTGCCTGATATGGAGGGAAGGTCTTACGAGGAAAGGCTGAGGGACTTGAGGCGGTTTTCATTAGAGAGAAGAAGGTTGACAGGTGACTTAATTGAAATGTATAAAATAATCAGAGGGTTAGATAGGGTGGATAGGGAGAGCCTTTTTCCTAGGATGGTGACGGCGAGCACAAGGGGGCATAGCTTTAAATTGAGGGGTGAAAGATATAGGACAGATGTCAGAGGTGGTTTCTTTACTGAGAGGGTAGTAAGGGAATGGAACGCTTTGCCTGCAACGGTGGTAGATTCGCCAACTTTAGGTACATTTAAGTCGTCATTGGATAAGCATATGGACGTACGTGGAATAGTGTAGGTTAGATGGGCTTGAGATCGGTACGACAGGTTGGCATAGCATCGAGGGCCAAAGAGCCTGTACTGTGCTGTAATGTTCTATGTTCTATAAAGCATCAACTTTGATCTTGTTAGAAAGATTTAAAAATAAAACACATCCAATTATTACCAGCTGTCTCAGGATGAATGAGGAAAAAACTGCCCTCACGCCTTCTGTTTCGTTCGTTATTCATTAGTGTTTTTTTTCTTTATCCTTTCATGGGATATTCATAGATCAGTGAGGAAGCAGGCCAATCGGCCCATTGAGTCCACAGTGACCCTCCAAAGAGTAATCCCAGACCTAGCCCCTTGCCCTATCCCTATAACCCTGCATTTCGCACGGCGAACCCACCCAAACCTGCACATCCCTGGACACTATGGGACAATTTAGCATGGCCGATCCACCCTAGCCTGCACATCTTTGGATGCTGGGAGGAAACCGGAGCACCCGGAGGAAACCCACGCAGACATGGGGAGAATGTGCAAACTCCGCACAGGCCTGAGGGGGTGGGAGGCGTTAGCGGGAGGCAGGGAAGGAGCCTGTCCCCCGGGTGTGAATGGACGAGAGCGCGATGTGGGCTGGTGGTGGGTGGGTGGGTGGCGCGTGGTCGGTTGGGTGGGGGTTTGTGGTCGTGGTGTGTCGCTGGATTTCCCGACGGACAGCCCACTTGGCCCCGCGGTGGAGGAAGGGCGGGGAGGGGGGGAACGTACACTCCCCCGCCCCCCCCCACGATGCCTCGCCCGCGCCTAACTGACGCGTCCCGTTTCAGAAAGAAGAGCGGATCCTGGAGCTCCGCCAGCAGCTCCACGAGAGGCAGCAGCTCCGCTCCCGGCGCCGCCCATCCGCCGCCGCCGTTGCCGTCTCCAAGGAGAGCTACGCCGACAACCACTACGGCAACTCGTCGGCCGGAACCGTCTCTTCCCTGTACCAGCCCAACCCGCCCCTGGTGCAGAGGCTGGCTTGCGCCGAGCCGGCCGACAAGATGGCCAGGAACAACTGCGACGGTAGCCGGGTCCACCTCCTGTACAAGTGACAGGGGCCGGGGAGGCGCCGGCCAGAGGGTCAGTCCAGAGCTACAGGGTGGGGTGGGGGTGTTGGGGGTGGGGGGGGGGGGTGGTGGGATTCGGCAGTGGGGGGGAAGGGGAAGGGGCTTCGGTATCCTGGGTTCCTCACAGCCAGCGGCATCCTCCAACTGCGAAAACGTCCGAACTTCTTCAGCCAGGGAGTGGAGAGTCAGGGGATTCACGCCCCCAGAAGGCTGTGGGGGGTGGGGGTGTGCAGGAAGAAGGTCATTGAGTACGTTTAAGACAGAGATGGATAGTTTCTCAATGGTCAAGGGGACCCAGGGTTACGGGGTGAAAGCGGCAGAAATGGGGAGTTGAGGAACTTACCAGCCATGACTGAATGCCTGGGCACGGCTCGATGGGCCGAATGGCCTAATTTCTGCTCCCACGTCTTGCGGCCTTTTTTGGAATGGCCTCTGATGTTCCCGTTGACCAGTCCTGGATATGGATCACACAGCCCGATCTCTCTCCCCTGGAAACAGAGGAAAGTTGGGGCGAGGGGGGGAGCAGAGGAACAAACACCAGCCCCAAGCCTCTTCGTGGTGAGTTGTGGAACCAGAAACTCTCTCCTGTCGATCGTGAAAGTTTCAGGATTTCCACTAGGGCTCTGTTTTGTTTATTTTGGGTTATTTTCTCTTGGTGGTGGGGGGTATGGATTTTAGGCAGAGTGTATCGTGCCGCTTTTAAAATGCTCCAGCGTTTGTCCGGAAAGGGCACAGTTTTCTCGCTATGTCGTGCTGTGACTGACCGAAGAATATCTCACCGTTCAAAAGATCCTCAAGTCCCACGGATGAGACTTAGCATCAGCCCTCACTTATCGAGAACCTGCGTTCCCCAGCCACCGCCCGTCAACATTTGCACCAGGGGAATCATTCACACCGGGGCTTTTGGAAAGGATGCGCTCCCTGGCCGGCCTCAGTTTCACAAAGACCCATCCCAAAGTCGCAGAGACTCCAAAGTCTTCTGAGCTTTAAAGGTTCTTGTGAAATTACAAGCGACTGAGGGTTTTACAAACTTGTCACTGGGTTCAGTTTCGACTTCTCTCTTCGGACCCAGGAAGGTGGGTGAGGATAGTTAGGAGGATTCAGTGTTGTTAAAATGATACATGGACCTCATCAACCGTCACTCCAAACAGAACATAGGTAATGAGTTCACCCTGCCGGGAGGAAACCAGGCAAAGGCCACATGCTCTGGTACACCCCCACTCCACTTTAGGAGTATGTTATTATTTACAATAATTCAAGAGCTTCAATCAGCTTAGTTCAATGTCTCGCAGCTAGGCTGATGGGTACATGATCCTTGGGAAAGCACTTGCTGATGTCAAGTCTTGGAGCAGTCCGCCCGGACTGATGGATCCTATTCATGGAGCTGAGGGCAAGTGTGGCACCAGCTAATGAAGCTGTTTAACCCAGAGCCCAGACGCAAAAAGAGGCGCGTTGCAGGAGATTACCGTCTCACCTTCATCAGAACAAGTGCAAGAATGCCAAATTTCAAAACGATTTTTAGTTCTGGAAGGAAAGGGTACTGATTGGCCAAAACGTGGGCAAGCAACGGGGACTTGGATGCAAGGCAAAACTCTTCTGTAGCGACTGTTATCTGTTGGATGATGTTTTGAGTTCTGCACAACCGCACCAAGAGCGAAGGTGTTGCTCGAACCACTCGCGGAAATGGGCAGCGTCGCCTTTCGACTGAGAGGACTTCAGGAGCGCGGAATATCATCCTGCGGGAGACCAGCACCTAATAGAGTTGCTGCCCCCTGATCAATTCTGGTGCGATCCCGTTGGTTTACTGAACAAAAGAATAAGAGCTGTTTCCACCATAGTTGTGCTGCTGTTCATTGCTTTCACAACCCACGCAGCGCCCTCGACCTACTACAACGGTAACTCAATCCATTCTGACAGTGAACCTTTTCTTTACTTTAGAATGTTAAAGTTGTCCTAACTGTATCGCTACAAAAAGGCTCATAGTGGCTGCTTGACTGCTACCTCATATTGTACAAACTTTAGGGTTGCTGTCATGGCTTCTCGCTGCGTTGTCCTGTTGGATGGTGATCATTGTACAGTGTATGTTGCACAAGCCAATTAGGATTTGACATCTCAAGACGCATGGATGACTTTAACACCGCACGCTCTGTAATCGGAACACACTTATTTATAATAAAATGCTTCTGTACACTCTATCGCAGCGTTGCACGGTTATTGTAGAATAACACTGCTTCCTTGGAGGCCTCACTGATGATGTTACTAGCACGGTCAACAAACCTCTGAGTGAAAACGAGCCGGCTCAGCAAGCAAGTCAACAACCCCCCCTCCCTTACTGTCCTGTTCTGCCACCATCACCCTGGATAAATGGTTATGATCTCTCTACCTTATTTCCTGAGCACTCCAAGTAAATGCTGCTCTTTCTTCAGTGAGAGCTTGGTACATTTTAGCAAAGTCAGATATGACGTGGGTCATAGAATCTCTACAGTGTGGAAGCAGAACATTCAGCCCCTCAAGTCCACACTGACCCTCCAAACAACATCTCACCCCCACCCAGCCCTATCCCTGTAACCCTACATTTCCCCATGGCCTATCCATGGATTGTGGGAGGAAACCCACGCAGACACGGGGAGAATGCGCAAACTCCACACAGACAGTTGCCCAAAGACTGGAATCGAACCCAGGTCCCTGGCGCTGTGAGGGAGCAGTGCTAACCCACTGAGCTACCATAGGTGTGCAGACAGCTCACCTGTTCCTACCGAGGAAAATATTGGTCCAAATACTCACTGTAACTTCAGATCCGTGCCCAGAAACAACGTTCTCTTCTCAGACAGAGATTGCAAAGAAGATTTCAGCTGCTCCTGGGAATAGGAACAAGAAGTAACAAAATGACAGGTTTAGATTCTGCTCCAGTCTTTGGTCTGATGTTTTTTTTCTCTCAGTCTATCATTTTGTGGAAAAGATTTGGATTAAAGCTGGCGTGAGAGCTTATCTCTCAGGCCACCACTGACATCAAGACCTGGACTACACCAGCTCGGTTGAAAGACACTACTTCTGTCTCTGCTCCTTTCTTCCCACATTTCAGGTAATTATGATCATTTTATTGCCCTTCTGCCCACCACTGCTATCAATTGCCTCTTAATGGTCACTGGTGACACTTTGAAAGCAGCTGGGGTTTAAATATTAATTTAAATTTGAGTTCGTAACATGAGTTTTCTGAATGTCTGAACTTTACAATAGGCTTGTAAGTATTTATGTAGCCATGGTGATTTCATTACAGAAGTAAGAGAGCTACTTTGGCAGAATATTGGGTTTTTGTTACGTTGGGATGTTTGATGATTGTGGAAGGTAAACCATTATGCTTTAAAGCCTAGAGAAGAGAAAACTGCAGATGCTGGAATCCAAGGTCGACAAACATGAGGCTGGAAGAACACAGCAGGGCCAGGCAGCATCTGGAGGAAAGGAGCAGTTAATATTTCGGGTGGTACCCTTCTTCAGGACTGGATGTGGGGGTAGGGGGAGATGCAGATAAAGAAGGGAGGAAGGGGTGTGGCGGAATGGCGGTGATAGGTGGGCACCAGTGGTAGGTACGACCTGGATGGTCGATGGGAGGGATGAGTCCGGTTGGTGGCTGGAAGGGAGGGGATGGGGCTAGAAGGAGAGCTGTGGAATGGGGTGGGAAGGTTATTGGAGACATCAATGTTGAGTCCCCAGGTTGTAGGGTTCTCAGGCGGAAGATAAGGTGTTGTTCTTCAAACTTGCATGCTGAGTCATTGTAACATTGAAGGAGGCTGAGGACAGACATGTCAGAGAGGGAGCAAGGCAGGGAGAAAGTAGGAGAGACCAGAACAGAATCCAGCGACATTGAACTGGAAGATAAACAGCTTATCTTTCCTTCAGCAGATGTTTCAAGTTGTGATTTTGAAGTGGATAGGTCAGAGACATTTCGCGAGTGAAACAGCTACCCTGTGAAAACTAGTGGAAGCTCCCAGAAACGGGGAGATCAAGGAGAAACATCAGGATCAGCCAGAACCAACCTGAACAAATTGGACCACAGGGTTCTGAGGAAGGGTCACTGGACCGAAATGCTAATTTTGGTTTCTCTCCACAGATGCTGCCAGAGCTTTTCCAGTAATTTCTGTTTGGGACTGAATGGTCTGCTTCCATGCTGTTTGACTCTATGACAATTCTTGGGAATAAGAGCTATAGAACTATTTTCCCAGTTTTCCTTTCACCCATGAGATTTTATTTTCCCTTGTTTATATTTGTCTGACTGTGTGTGTATATGTGTGTTTGTGTGTGTGTCTGTGCACAAACTTAAAGTTTTAATTTGTAGAAATTGCCTAATTAAGTTTAATTATTCACCTGAAGCTAGAATCCAATGGTCTGCAATAAATATTGATCCTTGTTAAGTTCAGAAACCTGGTCTGTGCTTTCTATGTACGCAAGAACTCCACTAGGTTTGTCAAAAATGATTTCTTCTTCAAATTCATGTTGAATTTGTCTAATGCCAAGGGTACTTTCTAAGTGTCCTGTTGTAGCGTACATTATGAAAGACTCCGAGATAAAATGTGAGGCTGGATGAACACAGCAGGCCAAGCAGCATCTCAGGAGCACAAAAGCTGACGTTTCGGGCCTAGACCCTTCATCAGAGAGGCTGTGTTCATCCAGCCTCACATTTTATCTTGGAATTCTCCAGCATCTGCAGTTCCCATTATCTCCGATTATGAAAGACTCTGTCATTTTACTTATTACTGATGTTAGCCAATTTGTAATTCCTGGTTTTTCCCTTTCCTCCCTTTTTAAATTAGTGGGGTTACATTTGCCACTCTTCAAACTGTTGCAGAATGTACAGAATTTCCAAGGATGACAACGAAGATAGCCGTTATTTCCATGCCATAAAGTCAGAGAGTCATACAGCACAGAAACAGACCCTGCAGTCTAGCCAGGCTGTGCCAAACATAATCCCAAACTGAACTACTCCCAGCTGCCTGCTACTGGGACACACCCGTCCTGTTCATCATTCTACCTAAATGCCTTTGAAGCATTGTGACTGCACCCCCACCGACCACTTCCTCAGGAAGTTTGCTCCACAGATGAACCATTCTCTGTGTAAAAAAACGATTACCACACGTGTCTTTTTTAAATCTCTCCTCTCACCTTAAAAATGTTTTGAAATCCACCAACCTAGGGAAAAAGCACCTACCATTCACTCTATCTATTTCCCTCATGATTGTATAAACCTCTATGAGGTCATTTCTCAACCTCCAACACTCCAGTGAAAACGTCCCAGCCTGTCCATCCATTCTTTATAACTCAGACCCTCCATTCCCGTCAACATCCTGATAAATCTCTTCTGAGCCCTGTCCAGCTTAACAATATCCTTCTGATAACAGGGCCACCAAAACTGGCTCAAGGAAAGGACTCCAGTCCACCTCTCCAAGTTAATTAGGGATGGGCAATAAAAGCTGGCTCACATCTATTGAAAAAATAAAAATAAATTTAAGGGTCGAACCTACATGACCTGATTTCACATCAACCTGGCAAATCCGCACTGCTCACTGTCTTTGTGCAGAATCCTTTCCTGCAGGGGGTGTCATGCTGGATAAATTTAATGCTATTATTCTAAGTGCAGATGATAGTCTGAAGAGAGATAAATATGGTCATTAGGATTAACTTAAAGGTCAGGCACAGTTGTAAGAAGCAAACATCAACTGATAAAGAAGTTGTCTCCCAATTGGAAAATCAGTTTAGAGGCACATCAATAATGTATATCGCACAATAAAACTGCAAATGAAATGCATTTCAAAGTGTGAAGAGAAGATGCAATTAACTGTTGTTGTTTTACAAATCAAAGATAATTATCAGGTAATGATCAGATCGTTTCTGATATTCCCTTCATCAGCAATAAATCATTTGAGGTTAACAACAGTTACACTAATATGTTTTCTCACTCCATATAATAGTAAAATGATGCAGAGTAAGTGCTTCTTTGAAAATAAACATGCCTCACCACACAAAAAGCAACTGCAAAGGTATAAAGAGTTTTCAATGTAGTCCACAATCAACTTCACTAAAAGTCATTGAGTTGATCATGATCATGTTGTTGCCTGTGGGAGCTTGCTGTGCACATTTTAACTGTCACGGTTCTTACGTTACAACAGTGACTACAATTCAAAAACAGTTAACCAGCAGTAATGAACCATCCAGTGGCCAAGAAGCATCTGATATAAAAGCATGGTCGGTTTGGTTAGAGAACGTAGGAGCAAATTACTGCAGATGTTGGAATCTAAGGGTGACCTGGCGGCTCAGTGGCTAGCACTGCTGACTCACAGCACCAGGAACCTGGGTTCGATTCCACCCTCGACTAACTGTCTGTGTGGAGTTTGCACGTTCTCCCTGTGTCTGTGTGGGTTTCCTTCCATGGTCTAAAGATGTGCAGGCTCAGTGGATTGGCCGTGCTAAATTGCCCTGTAGTGCTGAGGGATGTAGATTAGGCGGATTATAGGGGAATGAGTCTGGGTGGGATGCTCTGAGTGTCAGTGTGGCCTTATTGGGCTGAAGGTCCTGTTTCTAAGGTGGGTGGGGGGAATATCTCTAAGAAACAACAAATGCTGGAAATCACAGTGGGTGAGAGAGAGCAAACTAACTTCCTGAGTTCAGGTGACTCTTCATCAGAGCTGACGTGAAGTGTCAGCATTTATACAATCCTGGTGTTGGGGGGATGGGGTGCTGGAGGAGAAAGGATGTTGGTAGTTCCAAGTAATTGGAATGTGAGAATGGTGCTGGAAAGAACAGACAGTCGCACTGAGGGGGGAAGGTGAGATGGTGATAGAGAATGTAACAAGAAAAGCTGTAGGAATGGGTTCACAATTTGAAGGAATTGAATTCGATATTGAGCTCAGAAGGTTGCAAAGTGCCCATTCTGAACATGGGATTTTGCTCCTCCAGTTTGCACTGCAATTCACTGGAACACTGCAGCATGCCGAGGACAGACATGTGAGCAGGACGCTGTGTTAAAATGACCGGCTGTGGGAAGGTCGGGGTCCTGCCTGCGCAGCCACTGAAGGGATATTTTGGGATATTTTCCTGCAGTGAGGTCTGTTGGCCAGATCTAGCAACGGGTTCAAATGTACATCCGGAAGCTAAAAGTTTCGGATCCAGCTCAGAATCTCCAATCCCCACCCAGATTCGATAAAGGCAGGCCTCTTCCAGTCTGAAGTGGGAGAATTGAGAACAAAGAACTTACAGAGATATTTTAAAAGCTACCTCAGTTCTGTCTTCATGCAAGAAGGCAGAAATAACCTCTCAGAAATGTTAAGGAAGCAAAGTTCTGGTGAGAAGAAGGAATTGAAGGAAATTTGGATTATCTTATAAACTGTTCTGGAAAAAAATTAATGGAATGGAAAGCAGATAAACCCTCATGATAAATCATTCTGAGGTTGTATAGGATGTTGGTGTGGCCTCTTCTGTGGTCATCAGCCATTACCTATAGTGTCCAGAGATGTGTAGGCTAGGTGGATTAGCCATGCTAAATTGCCCATGGTGTCCAAGAATGTGCAGGGTAGTGGATTGGCCATGCTAAATTTCCCATCATGTCCAGGGATATGCAGGGTAATGGATTAGCCATGGGAAATTGCCCATAGTGTCCAGGGATATGCAGGTAGTGGAATGGCTGTGGGAAATTGCCCATAGTGTCCAGGAATGTGCAGGGTGGTGGGTTGGCCATGCTAAATTTCCCATAGTGTCTAGGAATGTGCGGGGTAGTGGGTTGGCCATGCTAAATTGCCCATAGAGTCCAGGAATGTGCAGGGTAATGGATTAGCCATGGGAAATTGCCTATATGAATATGCATGGTAGTGGATTGGCCATGGGAAATTTCCCATAATGTCCAAGGATGTGAAGGCTAGGTGGTTTAGCCATGGGAAATTGCCCATAGTATCCAGGGATGTGTATGCTAGGGAGATTGGCCATGGGAAATTGTCCATTGTATCCAGGGATGTGTACGCTGGGAAATTGGCCATGGGAAATTGCCCATAGAATCCAGGGATGTGTACGCTGGGAGATTGGCCATGGGAAATTGCCCATAGTATCCTGGGATGTGTAGTTTGGCTGGATTAGCCACGGGAAATGCATTGTTACAGAGATATGATAAGGGAATGGTTGTGGGTGGGTACTCTTTGGAGGGTCATAGAGACCACGATGGGCTAAATGGCCTGTTTTCACACTTGAGGGATGCTGCAATTCTTTGATGTGATGTAAGTAGACTCAGAGTGCTGTGAGGGAGAAAGTTTCAGGATTTTGACCCAGCACCTCAGAAGGAACAGCAATTCATTTCTAAGTCAGTGTCATCTACATGGTTTCACAAGTCCCACCTATTCCAGAGGTGTGCCTGAACAGGTTGAATTTAAAAGAAAAGGTTCAATTTTGGTCTGGCGTGTGATTTCGAGGGGATCTTGTAGGTGCGAATGCTCATTTGCATCTGCTGCCCTTGTGTTTCTAGTTGGCGTTACTGTTGTCACTGTGGCTGAGAGTGAGTGAATGTTGAAGGTGTTGGATGGGGTGCCAGTTAAGTCGGCACTTTGTCCTGGAGGGTGTCCAAAAATGTTTTTGAGCTTCACCCACCCAGGAACTTGAAACGTATTCAATCACACCCTTGACTTGTAGATGGTGCACAGGCTTTCAGGGATCCAGACATGAGTTGCTTGCCATGTACAGTTCCTAGTCTCTTAACTGCTGTCATAGTACTGTGTGGGTACGGCTGGTCCCAGTTCAGCTTCTGGCCAACGGTCATCCCCAGGATGTTGATAATAGTCCTTTTAGCAGTGATTATTCCATAGAGTCATAGAGATGTACAGCATGGAAACAGACCCTTCAGTCCATCTCGTCTATACCAACCAAATATTTGAAATAAATCTAGCCCCATTTGCCAGCATTTGGCCCTATCCGCCTAAACTCCTCATATTCATATACCCGTGCAGATGTCTTTTAAATGTTGTAATCGTACCAACCTCCTTATGACAACTCATTCCATACGTCTGCCACCCTCTGCATGAGAAAGTTACCCCCTAGATCCCTTTTAAATCTTTCCCCTCTCACCGTAAATCCAAGCCCTGTTGATTTGGACTCCCCTACCCTGGGGAAAAGACCTTGGCTATTCACCCTATCCGTGCCCCTCATGATTTTATAAACCTCTACAAGATCACCCTTCAGCCTCCGACGCTCCAGGAAAAATAGACCCAGCCTGTCCAGCTTCTCCCTTTAGCTCAAACCCTCCATCCCTGGCAACATCCTTGTAATTTTTTTTCTGAACCCTTTCAAGTTTCACAACATCTCTCCTGTAGTGGGGAGACCAGAATTGAAAGCAATATTCCAACAGTGGCCTAACCGATATCCCATACGGCCGCAACATAACATCTTCCTATACTCAATGCACTGACCAATAAAGGCAAGCATACCAAACGCCTTCTTCAATACCCAGTCTACCTACAATGCTACCTTCAAGGATCTATGAACCTGCACTCCAAGGCCTCTTTGTTCAGCAACACTCTCCAGGACCTCACCATCAAATGTCAAGAAGAGATGGTTAGATTCTTTCTTCTTGGAAGTTCTCATTTGTGCGTTGAAAACATAATTAGCAAATTGAGAGATGGGACAGGACGGAAAAAAGGAAAGTATATCCTCTGTCAAAACCATCCACGGTGAAGGGGCAGCAAATTAGAGTTGCAGCTGGACTTTTCAGGATGCTGATAGGAAGTACTTATTTTGCACAGAGTAGTGAAAAAGTGAGCAAACTCTTCCAAAAATCTCCAAGATGGTTGGAGTCAACTGGGAATTTCGAAAATGACTTCTGGAATTTTTTGTTAGGTTGGACATTCAGAGACAGAGAGCTGGATTAGGTAAATGGTTTCAAAACACAAGTTGGTCAAAGCCTAATAAAATGGTGGAAAATACTCCAGCTGCTGAATTCATTCTCAATGTCCCTTAGCACTTTCACCTTGATCTGCTCTTGTTACCAAGACTGTTCTTGCACTTGTGACCGATGCACATTGCCTTGGCTGAGGAATGATTTACAAAGGTGTTGCCAGGGTTGGAGGGGTTTGGTTAATGAGGTTCATTTAGGATATCTGGTCAGCATGGACGAGTTGGACCGAAGGGTCTGTTTCCATGTTGTACAGCTCTATGACTCCATGACTGAGATGGAACAATGCACCGCCTTTCTCTCTCTAGTCCTGTTGCTCTTCTGTTAATTCATTCACAGAATGGTGAACGTCGCTGGCTAGGGCAACGTTTATGGCCTAGAGCACAGTTAGGTGTTGACCACATGGCCGTAAGGATGGCAGTTTCCCTCCCTAAAGGGCATTTGTGAATCGGATGGGTTTTTCCAACAATTGGCAATGGGTTCATGGTCATCATCAGACTCTTAATTCCAGACGTCTTTTATAATTGAGTTCAAATTTCACCTGGGCAGGATTCGAACCAGGATCCCCAGAACTTTACATAGAACATAGAACATAGAACATAGAACAGTACAGCACAGAACAGGCCCTTCAGCCCACAATGTTGTGCCGACCATTGATCCTCATGTATGCACCCTCAAATTTCTGTGACCATATACATGTCCAGCAGTCTCTTAAATGACCCCAATGACCTTGCTTCCACAACTGCTGCTGGCAACGCATTCCATGCTCTCACAACTCTCTGCGTAAAAAACCTGCCTCTGACATCCCCTCTATACTTTCCACCAACCAGCTTAAAACTATGACCCCTCGTGCTAGCCATTTCTGCCCTGGGAAATAGTCTCTGGCTATCAACTCTATCTATGCCTCTCATTATCTTGTATACCTCAATTAGGTCCCCTCTCCTCCTCCTTTTCTCCAATGAAAAGAGACCGAGCTCAGTCAACCTCTCTTCATAAGATAAGCCCTCCAGTCCAGGCAGCATCCTGGTAAACCTCCTCTGAACCCTCTCCAAAGCATCCACATCTTTCCTATAATAGGGCGCCCAGAACTGGACGCAGTATTCCAAGTGCGGTCTAACCAAAGTTTTATAGAGTTTTACCTGGGGGTCTCTGGATTCATAGTCTAGTGGTAAAACCAGCGTCTCTCTATTTCACGTGTCACCGCACCAGTTACATTGTTCGATCTGGTTACTGAAACTTATCTAGTGAAGGTGCAAAGCTGCCTAACACACCTAGTTTGATAACATGAAGAGCCTTGTTTAGCCTTTTAAGTAACCCCAAAACACACATACAAACAAACACACACACATGTGCATGCAAACACATGCATGCACGCACTGTGGGGGGTCTTACTTCGGGGGGAGGGAGTGTGAAATAAAGCATTTTTTTGCCAATATGCTTTAATTCTTAAATGCAAAAATAAAACGATAAGAAGTGAAAGGTTCAGACAGCTGTGGGTCTGATGTTCTGGCTCATTAACATGGATGTCACATACAAAGGCAGATGTCTCGCTGCGATTTTTTTTTGCCAACACAACTTGCTCAGGAGACCGGAGGATTATTCCAGACTCTTCAGGCAGGCAAGCAGAGTCCAGGCTGGCCCAGGGCATGCGCTTTCACAGTAACAGAGAGTTAGGCCTGGGAAATACCTTCCCTCCCCCAACTGAAACATCCAAACAATCTGCAAAACACAATCTCCAACTTGACATTTGTAAAGCCGGTGTCAGCAGTGAACAGGGGATGCCTTGCTGTGGTTGGTTCACTCTTCGAGCTGGTTCATTAGTTTGCCAGTGGGCATTAGACAGGCACACAAACCTACATCAACCTTACGCCAACTGCTAACAAGAACCAAAGACCCACTATGGACGGAACCAATGTGATATACAGAGATAGCAGGAGCTGCATATGCTGGAGAATCCGAGATAACAAGGTGTAGAGCTGGATGAACGCAGCAGGTCAAGCAGCATCAGAGGAGCAGGAAGGCTGATGCTTCTAAGGATGCCGAAGGGTCTAGGCCCGAAACGTCAGCCTTCCTGCCCCTGTGATGCTGCTTGGCCTGCTGTATTCATCCCGCTCTACACCTTGTTGTCTATAATATACAAGGTTCCAGTTCTGAGGAAGGGTCATCGGGCCCGAAATATTCACTCTGTTTTTTCCTTCAAAGATGCTGCCAGACATGCTGAGCTTTTTCAGCAATTTCTGTTTTGTTTCCATGCAAGGACTGTGACAAACATTACGTTGGATAGACAGGAAGAAAACGCGCTACAAGAATACATGAACACCAGCCAGCATCAAAAAGACATGACCAATACTCGCTCGTCTCCATACACTCAGACAAGGAAATCCACCAGTGTAATTGGGATCTCAAGACAGGCAAAGCAGAGACAAGCATGGGAATTCCTAGAGGCCTGGTTCTCCGTCAAGGAGACCATCAACAAACACATAAAATTAGACTCTATATACAATCCACTGCAAAGAAAAACCAGAAGTGAGGTAATCAACTCCAACGGGTCCCAGAGTTTAAATGCTCGGCGGGAAAACACATCAGCGTTTCATCAGAGGCTGCACTGATGATGTTAACATAATGTCTGCAAACTAACGAACCAGCTCAGCGAGCAAACCAACCACAGCATTCACAACCCGAGCTACAAATATACTCCAGAACGGATCCCTTATTGAAAAGACTCCCATTGTACTTTCGTTGGTCACTTGAACAAAATAATCCAGGCATCCACAATCCTTCAAATGTAAGTCTATAACAGTTATGAAATATGAAGTCGCCATGACAGCATGGATTGAAAACAATAAAAAGAGACACGGGTCAAGAGACGTGCTATCCCAATTAATCCAGAGCTATCCTACACCTTGGGATCACTGTGTGGACTCCTGGTGGGTTTCGGTCCACTCTTGATGGACCAAAGGACCTTTGCTGTAGATCTCTATGGCCCTCTGACAGTGACTGCGCAGATATAACAGCACGCTAAACGGATTACGGTCTGAACTCAAAACGTTAGCTCGCTTACTCTCCACGGATGCTGCCCAACCCGTTGTGATCTCCAGCAATTTTTGTTTTCAGTACAGATTCCAGCATCTGCCGTGCAATTTGGTCCTGCTGAAGAGATTTATTTGGTCACATGCTGGCTGTGCAGTTCTTCCAAGCTGTTAACCGGTGTGCAATTCTAAAGGATATTTATATCCTCCTTTGGGTTGACTTCCTTAGCATCAAGGAAGTTTCTTCTATTTGTTGGAGGTCAGTCATCTCAGGTCCAGGACATCTCTGCAGGAGTTCCTCAGGGTAGTGTCCTAAGCCCAAGCATCTTCAGCTGTTTGATCAATGACCTTCCTCTATTATATGGTCATAAGTGGGGATTTTCGCTGATGATTGCCCAATGTTCAGCACCATTCATCACTCCTGAGATGCTGAAGCGGCCTGTAGGCAGGAAGACCATCACAGTACCTAGAGTGGAGGTGACTAGTGGAAGTAACATTTGCACCACGTAAGTGCCAGGCAATGATTATATTCAACTAACGAGGATCTAACTATTGCCCTTTGGCTACAAATGGCATTACCATGCTGAATGTCCCCACCACCATTTACCATTGAGCAGAAACTGAACCAGACGAACCATGCAAGTACTAGATCGACACATTGCTGATTTGAATGGGAGCCAAGGTAGATCAGAGAGAAAAGGGAAATGGAGCCTATTTTTAACTGAGCAGTCTCTTCATGGGGCCAATGGGATCTGGGCTGCGGTCAAGCTGCCAATGTCAAAGCCAAAAGCAGTTGATCCCTATGGATCATTCAACCAGATGTGCAGCATGAAGTTGAATGAGCCAGACCCATGTGGCAAATCCAGATACGACCTCCGCAAAGCCATCAGAGATGCCAAGAGCCAATACCAGACCAAATCTGAGGCCCAAACCAACCATACAGTCACCTGCTGCCTATGCTAAGGCCTAAACAACATAACAGGATACAAACTGAAGCAAAGCAAGATAATGGACAAAAACACAGCCCTCCCTGACACACTCAATGCTTTCTTATCCTCTGTTTGAGCAGAATCAGTGCAATCAGTGAAGATAGACAACTGTGTGTGTGTATGTGTGAGAGAGTGTTTGTGTGAGTGTGTGTGTGTGTGTGTGTGTGTGTGTATATGTGTGAAAGAGTGTGTGTGTGTGTGAGAGTGTCTGTGTGTCTGTGTGTGTGTGTGTCTGTGCGTGTGTATGTGAGAGAGTGTGTGTGAGTGTGTGTGTGTGTGTGTACGTGTGAGAGAGAGTGTGTGTGTATGTGTGAGAGAGTGTGTGTGTATGTGTGTGAGAGTGTTTGTGTGTGTGTGTGTGTGTGTCTGTGTGTGTGTGTGTGTGTGTGTGTATGTGAGAGTGTGTGTGTGAGAGAGTGTGTGTATATATGTGAGTGGATGTGTATGTGTGTGAGAGATTGTGTATGTGTGTGTGTGAGTGAATGTAAGTGTCTGTGTGCATGTGGGTATGTGTGTGTGTGAGAGGAACTGCAGATGCTGGAGAATCTGAGATAACAAGGTGTAGAGCTGGATGAACACAGCAGCACAAGCAGCAGCAGGGGAGCAGGAAGGCTGACGTTTCGGGCCTGGACCCTTCTTCAGAAATGGGGGAGGGGAAGGGGAGCTGGGAAATAAGCAGAGAGGAGGGGTGGGTCTGGGGAAGGTAGATGGGATGGTGATCGGTGAGTGCAGGTAGGGAATGGTGGGGGGATTGATCAGTGAGGTGGGAGGGAAGGAGGGGCTGAATAGGCTGGGACGCTTTTCCCTGGAATGTCAGAGGCTGAGGGGTGACCTTACAGAGGTTTATAAAATCACGAGGGGCGTGGATAGGGCGAACAATCAAGGTCTTTTCCCCGGGCTAGAGGTACCCCAAAACCAAAGGGCGTAGGTTTAAGGTGAGTGGGGAGAAGTTTGAGAGGGATCTGAGGGGCAATTTTTTCACACCAAGGGTGGTGTGTGTCCGTAATGAGCTGCCACAGGCATTTAGACAGGTATGTGAATGGGAAAGGTTTAGGGGGATATGGGCCAAACACAGGCAAGTGGGGACTAGTTCAGTTTGGGAACATGGTTGGCATGGATGAGTTGGACTGAAGGGCCTGTTTCCGTGCTGTATGATTCTATGACTCTACAGCTCTGTAATCACTATTTTTTATTCTTTTATGGGATGCGGGCATCTCTGGCTGTGTAAGCATTTGTCATCCAACCCCATCCCTCCCTAACAGCCCTTGAGAAGGGGATGCTGAGGAGCCTCCCTGGTGATGTGTCTCTGTTTTCTGTATCGATCCATACACAGGATGGGGCTGGGCCAGCTCTTTGTTTCCATCCCTTATTACCCTTGAGAGGGAAATGCCAAACAACCTCATTGACATTCTGCAGCTCTTGTGGTCTGAGCACATATGCTGTGCTGATAGAAAGGGTCTTCTCTTTTCCTATCTCACTTTCCTGAATGCATTGGGCTTCTCTCCCTTTTTGCATTTTTTTTCTCCCGTCATGAGGTTAGGCCAGACAAAACTTAACTTTCTCTTTCCTGGATGCATCTGTTTCTTTTATATAAAGCCATTACATAAGCATCCTGCTGTCCGTCCTTTCCCCCAGCTATTTCCCTGTATTCCCCCACTCTTTCCTTCTCTCTTTCCTGCTAATGTCTGTCCATTTCCTTCCCCGCCCACTTCCCTCTCTGTCTCACAGCCCTCCGACTGGGATCTCCCTTTGTAAGTTTGAGGCCTCAAGCGTCACAGCAGTGGATTTTGGAGGGATTTTGAGCGGCGGCGAGCAAGGTGTGGGAATCTGTTTGGGATTCAGGGTCACAGATGTCTCCAGCACTGAAAAAATAATTCCCTTGGCCCCATCGAGCCTATGCCCGCCAAAAACAAAGGCTTAATTAATCTAATTCAGCACTTGGCCCAGAGCCTCACGTGTCTTGGCGTTGCAAGTGCGCATTTAAACATATCTTCAGTGTTGTGAGGTTTTCTGCCTCTCCTACCCTTACAGACACTGAGTTCCCACCGTCCTCACCGGGTGACCTTGCAACCCCAGGAGAGTAAGTCCTTCGGGCAGAGTGGATTTTCAGTGGTCAGCACTGCAGCCTCACAGCGCCAGGGACTCAGGTTCGATTCCAGTCTCAGGTAACTATCTGTGTGGAGTTTGCACATTCTTCCCCGTGTCTGTGTGGGTTTCCTCCGGGTTCTCCGGTTTCCTCCCACAGTCCAAAGGTGTGCAGACTAGGTGGATTGGCCATGCTAAATTGCCCATAGTGTTCAGGGGCGTGTGGGTTAAAGGGGGATGGGTCTGGGTGGGATGCTCCAAAGGGCAGTGTGGACCTGTTGGGCCGAAGGGCCTGTTTCCACACTGCAGGGAATCTAATCTAATCTAATAATTAGTAAAGTTAGATCACATGGAATTCAGGGTGAGCTGGCCAGTTGGATACAATATTGGCTTAACAGTTGGAAGCAGAGGCTGGTGGGGCATGGTATCTTGGACTCAAGGCCTTTGACCAGCAAGGATGGATGCTGGGTCCACTGATTTTTGTTATTTATATAAATGATTTGGATAAAAATATAGGAGACATGGTTGGTAAATCTGCAGACGACACCAAAATTAGTGGTATCGTGGACTGTGAAGAAGACTATGAGTTGGGTCCAAAGGCTGAGGAGAGGCATGTGGAGTTTAATTTGGATAAATGCGAGGTATTGCATTTTGGTAAAACAAACAAAGGGCGGGACTTATACAGTTAATAGTAAGGGCCCTGGACATTGTTGTAGAACTATTGTTCAGGTATGTAATTCTTTGACGTTTGCGTCACGTGTAGACAGGGGGGTTAAGAAGGCATTTAGCACGCTTACCTTCATTGCTCAGACCTTTGAGTAAACGAGTTGGGACGTCATGCTGAGCTTGTACAGGATGATGAGGTGTACTATAAGTGGCTCCGGTGGCTCTGCTGTAGGTAGGATATTACTAAATTGAAGAGTGTCCAGAAAAGATTTACCAGGATGTTGCCAGGAACAGAGGGTTTGTGTTATAACAATGGGTTGGAGAGGCTGGGACTTTATTCACTGGAGCGTAGGAGATTGAG
This sequence comes from Stegostoma tigrinum, assembly GCF_030684315.1. Lineage (NCBI taxonomy): Eukaryota > Metazoa > Chordata > Chondrichthyes > Orectolobiformes > Stegostomatidae > Stegostoma > Stegostoma tigrinum. The sequence goes on along the minus strand of NC_081387.1, from coordinate 13,424,143 downwards.
GGGTGACCTTACAGAGGTTTATAAACTCTTGGGGGGCATAGATGAGGTGAATAGAGAGGGTTGTTTCCCTAGGGTGCAGAAGTTCAAAACTAGGGGGTATATTTTGAAAGTGAGAGGAGAAAGTTTTAAGAATGATATGAGGGGCAACTTTTCACACAGAGTGTGGCTCATGTGTGGAATGAACTTCCAGAGGAAGTGGTAAATGCAGGTATAGTTACAACATTTAAAAGACCACATTTGGACAAGTACATGAATATGAAAGGTTTAGAGGGACATGGGCCAAATGCAACCAAATTGGACTAGTTTAGTTTGGGAAACTTGGTGATCATGGACCAGTTGGACTAAGGGTCTGTTTGTGCTGTGTGACTCTATGACGATATAACTTGCCTTCATTGCTCAGACCTTTGAGTATAGGAGTTGGGACGTCGTGCTGAGGTTGTACAGGACGTTGGTGAGGCCCTTTCTGGAGTGCTCTGTGTGCAGTTCTGGTCACCCTGTTATTGAAAAGTCGTTATTTGATGGAAATGGCATTGCGGTTCACAGCTATCTCCTGAATGGCTGCCTCAAAACTTGCAGTTAATTTTGTAAATAAAATTAATTGAAATCAACAAAGTGTCATTTTCGGCAGCTCTATCTCTCTGACCCCGGTTCCGAACAGAGAGAATCCCCTGCTCCTGGTGAGTGAAGGCCGGCTCACTATAAGACTGGGGCAGGAGCTTCGACTGCCGTGCCTGTGTGCTGGGGTCACAGAGATTCGCAGCAGGTCAACACTCCTGGGAGGTGGGCTGTAGGACAACATGGCCGGGAGGGAGGGTTGCACAGAGGTATACAGCATTAACACTTGGGCAGAAATACAACAACAGGCCCAGTGTTTGCTTGGGATGGGCAGAGAAAGAGATAGAGAGAGAGAGAGAGAGAGAGAGAGCTGGTGATTTAGAACATAGAGCAGAGAACGTTACAGCACAGTAGAGGCGCTTCGGCCCTCGATGTCGTGCCGACCTGCCATACCAATCTGAAGCCCATCTAACCTACACTATTCCATATGCTTGTCTTTAAGCTCTGTCTGAGGGAGAAAATTTTTGTGATTCAGGAAAACCTTCAGAGATACAGCAGTGCTTTTGTAGGTGAAACATAAGTCTATCTTTTAAGATGGTGATTCTACAGTGTTTGGCTGTTCAAACGCTCTCAGTGTCTGATTTTGTCAGCCTGGTAACTAACCTACTCTCAATGGTCTTGACTGGTTAAGCCTGGGCATAGATCCTGAGTGAAATAGCCAGACAGAGGAAAGACTGCTCAGAGCCACAGTAAAGTGCAGACATGCCACAGGACTATTTCACATCTTTCGTAATCAAACTGTTGAAAAACAAGGAACTTAATGTCATCTCTGCGTTTTTCTGGGATAAAGAATATAGACAGCGAACTAGCAAATACCCCAGTATCAGTGATAATGGGAACTGCAGATGCTGGAGAATCCAAGATAATGAAATGTGAGGCTGGATGAACACAGCAGGCCCAGCAGCATCTCAGGAGCACAAAAGCTGACGTTTCGGGCCTAGACCCTTCATCAGAGCTCTTTGATGAAGGGTCTAGGCCCAAAACGTCAGCTTTTGTGCTCCTGAGATGCTGCTGGGCCTGCTGTGTTCATCCAGCCTCACATTTCATTATCTTGAATACCCCAGTATCACCTGGTTGTAATTTACAAGATTGAGCAAGGAAGCTGAAAGGTGACATTTTCTGAAATTTTGCCGTATGTTACAGACTGGTAAAAAGGTGCAGGATAACTGAGCAGACCATTGTCTGGTTTGGACAGTGGTGTGAGAAAATGTTGCTCCCATTAATCAAGTAGTGGAACACAGAATCCTAGAATGACAGAGTACAGGAGAAGTGTATGCATCTCATATTTTTTTGTGATGATCCTTTGATAGAGCTATTCAATTCATCCCGTCCGTGTACTTCTGCCAATTTCAGTCTGCAAATGAAATACTGCAGCTGTTAGACATCTAAAAGCAAGGCAGAAAGTGCTGGAAATAAACTGGCAGTGACTGTGCTGAGAGGAGCAAAGTTGATAGACAGAACATAGAATCCCCACAGTGTGGGGACAGGCCCCTTGGCACAACAGGTCCACACCGACCCTCCGAAGAGCATCCCACCCAGACCCATCCCCCCACCCCTTTCCGTCTAACCCTGCATTTCCCATGGCTAACACATCTAATCTACAGATTCCCCCAACACTATGGGCAACTAGCATGGCCAATCCACCGAGCCTGCACACCTTTGGATTGTGGGAGGAAACCCATGCAGCAGAGGGAGAATGTGCAAACTCCACACAGATGGTTGCTTGAGGGTGGATTTGAACCTGAGTCCCTGGCGCTGTGAAACAGCAGTGCTAACCCACTGAGCCGCATAATGTTGCTTATTGTGACCTGTCATGGTGCTCCTTGCTGCAGGGAGGGTCAGGGTTTAATATCGTCCTTTCTGTGTGTTTAGCATGCAACGAATATGACCTTCCCAAGCTTTCTTCTTTTTTAAGCAGTTCTGATGTTGCCACAATACCATGGTCTCTGATAGAAAGGCTTAACATAATAAAAGGATAGGACAGAGTAGGAAGAAGCAGAATGCTCAGAGGTGTGAGCAGTGAAGAATGAGCACGAGATAGGTTAAAAATTAATATAAGGTTTAGAGCGGGGGGAGGAGAAATCTTCTTAATAATCCAAAGTTTAGTTGCTGAGGAAGAAAAAAATCTCAACAATTCAGTTTTATCTGAGGGAGTGACTTTCAGGATTTTGACCAAGCTAATCTGAAGAATATTTTTCCAATTCAGGACGGTGAGTAGCTTGGAGGGGAACTTTGCTGGTGTAAATAGATTAGGGATGGAACATCGTCAGGTATACTGCGGGATCGGGGGTTTGAGTTTGGAGCTGACTTGGTTGGGATCCAAGGAATGGGGAGCCAGGATCATGCTAGACTTGGCGGAAATCCTTGGTCAGAGCACAGAGGTGGCACAGATGGTCTGTGCCCTCCTTCTTCACCAGCTCTGTTGCCATGAAGACCAATGGAAAATAAAATAATATGAATGCTAATGATGTTGTATTGACATAACATTCCTTACACCCTGCATTTATCTGGAGGAGATTGGAATATAATGCAATGGGAATAATGCACAGGTTGTATGAAGTCATGTTTAGCTTATGCCCAGAGCTGTGCATTCAGCTTTACATTTCAGGAAGAATCAGTTCAACTGGGAGGGAGGACAATGTATTTTTCCCAAAATGAAACTTGGGTTAAAAGGATTAAATAGTGAGAATGGCTTTGATATGATCTCGGCCAGTACTAACTCGGTGAGGAGTCACACCCCAGAATGAAATCTCTCCCTTGACGGACCAGGATCTTTATTGATGCAGTTTGGTCACAACAATAGGTAGCCTGTAGCTGGACATATTCACAAGTGGTATCAACGTACTTTTAACAAGAGGACATTAGAGCTTATTGTATACAAAAGAAAATGAAACAAACTGTTGTATACAATGTATGAATGATTTGAAACATTATTACATACATCAGCAATAAAAGTTCAACTTGTTTAGCTTTAGCAAAAACCAAATACTCAAATCCTCTTTCCATTTCCAAGTTCCTTGTTCATTGTAACAGCCCGACATGGTTAATTTCTGGCAAACTTTATCATTCATTTGATGCTAACTTCTTTCGTTCATGTCTCTCCACAAGACCCTTAGACAAACTGCTAACAAAGCCTACTTACTTTTTAACATGAGTGCCTTGAACTCATCTTACTCAGCTTCCTGTGGCTGGAGCTTTGCATGACATCTTTCTCCTGCCCTTTCTGAACTTCCTTTTCAGTTATTCTTGGGATTAATGGATGTTGCTGGCTGGGCCGGTATTATTTCCTATCCTAACCCCATCTGACCTTGTGAAGATGGTGGTCAGCTGTCACCATAAGGTAGACCCACAATGCCGTTTGGCAGGGAGTTCCTGGATTTGACGCAGAGACGGTGAAGGAACAGTGATGTACTTCCAAGTCATGGCGAGGAGCTTGGAGAAGAACCTATAGGTTCCCGTGTATCTGCCATCCACTAGCTCATAGGGGTTGTACATTTGGAAGGTGCTATCAAAGGAGCCTTGGTGAATTTCTACAGTGCATCTTGTAGATGACCACGAGACCATTGTTGTTTAGTCCACTAATGCCCTTTCGAGAAGAAAATCTGCCGTCATCCCCGGTCTGGCCTGCGTGTGGCTCCAGTCCCACAGCAATGTGACTGATTCCTAGCTGCTCTCTGAAATAGCTCAGCAAGCCATTCAGTTGTATCAATTGCTACAAAGCCTGAGAGAAATGGAGCCACATGGGCCACCTGGCTTTGGCCAAGACACTGGAAAAGGGAATGGCAAAAATAGTCCCATTGGCCCTAGGAGAGGTTTTGTTTTAATTATTCATTCGTAGGATGAGGGCATCATAGGCTAAACCAGCACTGATTGCCCATCCCTAATTGCCCAGCAATACTCAAGTTCTCGATTACCAAACCTTTACAGACTGCTGCTACTGTGATGCATGTTGAATGCAGTGCATGGTGTTGAGCTTTTGACTGTCATGAAGGTCTGCATCCATCCAGGCAAGCGGGGAACCTTGCATCGCAGTCCTGACTTGTGCCCAGTAGGTATCGGGCAGGCTTTGGGAAGATGCTTGCTGTAGAATTGCCAGCCTCTGACTTGTTGTTGTCAGCCACAGGATGGCTGCTCAGCTCGGCTTGCTCCACATGGCCTGTTTGCGAGGGAAACAGGCTCGGTCTGCACTTCCCACTGTGACAGGAAAGCAACCGACACAAGCAAAGACACATCCCCACCCAGCTACACCCTCTTCCCGCCCTCTTCCATCAGGTGGAAGTCTGTACGCACGTATGACCAGATTCAAGAACAGCTTCTTCCCTGCTGTTTTGAATGGACCTCGTCAATATTTACGGTGACCTCTCTCTGCCCCTTATCAGCAGCTGCCACACTGAACCCTGCACTCTGCCCCGTCACCCTCACGCATGTGTATAGTACCATCTGCCCTGTATAACGCGCGAGCCAACACTTTACATTGTACCTCTGTACGCAGTAATAAATCACATCAAACCCTCCTTTCCATGCTGGGATCCTCCTGGGCTTTTCTCACCTCCAGCACGACCTTTTCTAAGTGCAGATCTGTGAAAAACTTTGCAGCGTCTCAGATGGTTCTCTCTCATTCTGTGTTTCCCGCTGGTTTTTCATGTTTCCCCCCCCCCCACCCGGCATCCAACCCCAAATGCCAAAGCCCTCTGTTTTGCCAAAGTGTCCCTTGTAACAATATGATTTGACTCTGTGCATCCAGATGATTCTTGAAATTCTCAAAGCCCCTTTGTTCAAAGTAACAGCAATGCTTCTACAGCAGTCCCTTGGCGGTTCGCATGTATTGGTTTCAGTGCTCTGACCCGTCACACTTGTACTGCCCCTGGACTGACCTCAGGACCATCCCCACCGATTCCGACTCCCAACACTTTGCCAATGTCGTGAGGCAGGGCCTGCAGGCTGGAGGGGTGCGGCAGATCGTGGGAATGGATCCCTTCGTGAACCGGGTGCCCGCAGATCGACAAGGGAGCTGCGTTTTTCCCACCGTCGTTGGGACCTGGGCAGAAGAAGGGGTAGAGTGTTTCGTTGAAAGTGTGGGTGAAAGTGCGCAGGTGGGACATGGTGTCTGTGCTGTAAAATGATACCTGCCCTTCCCTGTAATCCATGTAGACCCCGATCTTGTGGGTGTTCGCACGGGGTGGGGGCACAGGGGCGAGGAGAGTCACCAAGGGGGGCGGTGAGGGTAACATAGCTGGGTAGAAGGGACGTGGTCCAATTATCCCGTCTGAGGCCTCAGGTGTATAGTCACCTTCCGCTCGGCTGACATTTGAGCCGCACCCCAACCCCTGTCCTCCACCATGTCTTGTCCCCCACCTCCACCACCCTTGGGATGCCAGCACACACGGCCTGCCGCTCAACCTCCTGCATGTCAGGCAGACGCTGAGGCTTCCCACCGAGCCTCACACTGGTCCCACCCTGAGACATGACGAGCCAACGATTTGCTGTGTTCGGATCCAGAGTGAGAGAGACTGGAACTGGGGAGGGAGGCATGTTAAAACAACGGTCAATGAGTTGCTCTGGTTCTATCACTTATTCAGCAGGAACGTTTTCACCCTTCAGTCCTGAGAATCCAAATCCCGGTCGGAAATTCTCCCGTGCCCTATGCCCTCCGACTCTCAACTCGCTGACCTTTGGAACTCCACTAGACATTGACATGGGGGCCATGAGAGTGTAGCTTGGAAACTGGGGCCAATGACAGAGGCCCCTCCAGAGATGAAAGGGATAGAATCACAATGCAGAAGGAGGCCATTCGGCCAGCCATGCCCGGACTGCCCCATTAAGTGGGCATCTCCATCTTGTGCCAATCTCCGGCTGGCTGCCAATACCCTTGCATATTATCTTTATCCGGATGGCCGCCTTGAAAGCCTCAGAACTGGGCAGAAGGCCAAGCAGGAGAGGGGAGTAGATGACACACTCTCAGGCTTGGGAGAACAGGTGAGACCTAGGCTAGATGCAAAATGTTCACAGGCATAGTGCAGAGGTGAAAGAACACCACAGGGACTATGGAAACGAGAAAAGTCAAAGGACATCGGCTAAACCGTACTGTAGTTATTTCCTAACAATCTGTTCCTAACAACATCTTATTTAGATCAATCTTTTTCTGAAACACCTTAGGAGTAGATGGCACTTGAATCCAGGTCTCTCTCACCAGCCTGTACACATCACTAAATGGTAAAGCCAATTAAGAATAAAAAGCAGACCTTATCACGGCTGTAGAAGATATGGCTCATTTGCTAAATAAATGCTTCGCATCTGTCTTTCAGAAGGCAGGAAATGCTGCCAAGTCAGAGTGAGAAAGGAGACAGCCCAAATACTGAACGGGCCATTCGTTGACGATAAGGAAGTAACAGGAAGGCTAGTCATCACAAGAACGCTGAGCTCAACTTAGAAATTGCAGAGGGCGCTGGCCATCATTTTCTAATCTGTTCAGATACAGGGCAGCTGCTGAGGTTCAGAGGAACGGAAATGTTCCAGCTTTGCTCATATACAGGGTGTAAATTGAAATCCACACGCTGCAGCCTCTTCAGTGATAAGAGTAAAGAAGGCCTTCCGTTTGGAAATGATCTTTTGTCTGGGCCTAAAACATCTGTCAGCTGCTGGAGAGCTCATCAATGAAGAGAAAACATGAACAAATACTTTATTAGGTTTGAGGCATCCCGTACCCTAAATGCATTATGTAAATTTAAGTTGTTGTGGTTTTCAATGTGATAAAGCTGGTTTGCTGTGCATCTGAAGGTGACGGTTTCATTGCAAGACTGTAACTTCAGATTCAGCTTAAACATGGGTATCATACGACAGGAATAGCAGATACAGTATATCACATTAATAGATGTGCAGGTGAACATCTGTTTGATGTAGAAAGTCTTCTTAGGGCCTCCGCTGACCCGTTGTGGCCTCCTCTACATTGAGGAAACCAAGCGGAGGCTTGGGGACCGCTTTGTGGAACACTTACGCTCAGTTCGCAACAAACAACTGCACCTCCCACTCGTGAACCATTTCAACTCCTCCTCCCACTGCTCGGACGACATGTCCCTCCTGGACATCCTGCATTGCCATGATGATGCCACCCAAAAGATGCAGGAACAGCATCTCATATTTCACTTGGGAACCCTGCAGCCCGAGGGTGTCAATGTGGACTTCACCAGCCTCAAAATTTCCCCTCTCCCCCACTGCATCCCAAAACCAGCCCAGCTCGTCCCGCCTCCCTAACCATTCCTTCCACCTCCAGCCCCACCCCCATCTCCTGCTCAGCAACTTCATCCCGCCTCCTTGACCTGTCCGTCCTCCCTGGGCTGTCCTATCCCCTCCCTACCTCCCCATCTACACTCACCTTTACTGGTTCTAACCCCGCCTCTTTGACCTGTCTGTCTCCTCTCACCCTATTTTCTCCTCTATCCATCTTCTATCCGCCCCCACCCCACTCTGTCTTTATTTATTTCAGAATCCTCTTCCCCTCCCCCATTTCTGAAGAAGGTCTAGGCCCGAAACGTCAGCCTTCCTGTTCCTCTGATGATGCTTGGCCCACTGTGTTCATCCAGCTCCACACTGTATTATCTGTAATGACAAGAGTTGCTTTTTGCACACTCATAGACTTTACAAGTCATACAGCAGGGAGACAGACTTTATAGTCCAACCAGCCCATCCCGATCACAATCCTAAACTAAACTAGTCCCACCTGCCTGCGCTTGCCCATATCACTAAAAATCTTCCCTATTTATGTAGTTATCCAAATGTCTTTTAAACACTGTTATTGTGGCCAAATCCATGCTTCCTCAAGAAGTTCATTCCACACATGAACCACCCTCTGTCTAAAAGAATTGTCCCTCATGTCTTTTTTAAAATCTCTCTCCTCTCACCTCAAAAATGAGCCCCTCAGTGTTGGAAACAGGAAGAAGACATCAGGCGCTAACCCTATCTATACCATCCCATTGATCTTACAAACTTCTGTTGAGTTACTTCTTAACACCCAGTGTAAAAAGTCACAGCCTGTTCACCCTTTGTTTATAATTCAAACCTTCCATACCCAGTAACCTCCTAGTAAATCTCTTTTGAACCCTCTCCAATTTAATAATATCCTTCCTATAACTTGGCGACCAGAACATGACACAGTACTCCAAGAGAGTCCTCACATGTGCAACCTCACACATGACGTCCCAACTCCTATACTCAAAGGACTGGACAATGAAGGCCCATCTTGTTAACCACCCTGTCAATATACAGTCACACATTCTCGCTACTCCTATACCCATTATTACGTCGTATTGGTTACTTTCAATATACTAATCCTTTCTTGCCTACTCTTTACTCTATTATCTTTTATTCAATTGATTGATTTATTGTCACGTGTACCGAAATACAGTGAAAAGCTTTGTTTGAGAGCAGTACATGCAGATCATCGCAAACGAAGGACGTACGGATCAAAAGACTTAGAGGCATACAGGCTACATTGCAGGTTACATTATTTGGGGCTACAGTCCATTCAGCAGTCTGATAACGGCTGGGAAGAAGCTGTTCCTGAACCTGCTGGTACGTGTGTGTTCAGGATTCCGTACCTTCCGCCTGATGGAAGAGGCTGTGGGAGATCGTTACCGGGGTGCGATGGGTCTTTGCGACGTTGGCTGCCTTTCTGCGGCAGCGAGCTGTGTAAGTGGAGTCCATGGATGGAAGGTTGGCTTCTATGATGATCTGGGCTGTGCGCACCACCTCCTGTAGTTTCTTACAGTCCGGGGCTGAGCAGTTACCATACCAGGCACCCGGACAGTTTGCTTTCAATGGTACATTTGTAGAAATTGGTGAGGGACCTTATGGTCATGGCAAATCTGCAGAGCCACCTGAGGAAGGAGAAACATTGTTGTGCCTTGTTGACTGTTACATCTTCGCGGGAAGTCCATGACAGAGTTGTCGGTGATCGTCACTCGAGGGATTTGATGCTCTTCACCCTCTCAACCTCAGTTCTATTGATGTAGATGGGGGCGTGCTCTCCTCTTTTCTGTCTGAAGTCAATGATCAGTTTTTTCAGTTTTTCCAACTTTGAGAAACAGATTGTTTTTATTACACCATGCTACCAAGCCCTCTAAAAGTATTTTGATTTTTTTTTCTGGCACAGCAGCTAGCACTGCAGCCTCACAGCGCCAAGGACTCAGGTTCAATTCCACCCTCGGGCAACTGTCTGTGTGGAGTTTGCACATTCTCCCCGTGTCTGCGTGGGTTTCCTCCGGGTGCTCCAGTTTCCTCCCACAGTCCAAAGATGTGCAGGCTAGGTGGAATGGCCATGTTAAATTGCCCGTAGTGTTCAGGGGTGTGTGAGTTATAGGGGGATGGGTCTGGGTGGGATGCTTCAAGGGGCGGTGTGGACTTGTTGGGCCAAAGGGCCTGATTCCACACTGTAGGGAATCTAATCTATTGATTCAAGGGATGAGCATCGCTGGTTAGGCAGCATTCATAGCCCATCCCTAATTGCCCAGAGGAGAGTTAGGAGTCAACCCATTGTTTTGGGACTGGAGTCACACATGTAGGCCAGACCAGGTAGGGACAGCAGTTTCCTTCCCCAAAAGACATTAGTGAACCAGATGGGTAGTTCCAGCAATGGACAACGGATTCACGGTCATCATTAGATTCTTAATTCCAAATATTTATTGAATTCAAATTCCACCATCTGCCCTGGTGGGATTCGAACCTAGGTCCCCAGAATGTTAGAGATAATGGGAACTGCAGATGCTGGAGATTCCAAGATAATAAAATGTGAGGCTGGATGAACACAGCAGGCCAAGCAGCATCTCAGGAGCACAAAAGCTGACGTTTCGGGCCTAGACCCTTCATCAGAGAGGGGGATGGGGGGAGGGAACTGGAATAAATAGGGAGAGAGGGGGAGGCGGACCGAAGATGGAGAGCAAAGAAGATAGGTGGAGAGGGTGTAGGTGGGGAGGTAGGGAGGGGATAGGTCAGTCCAGGGAAGACGGACAGGTCAAGGAGGTGGGATGAGGTTAGTAGGTAGCTGGGGGTGCGGCTTGGGGTGGGAGGAAGGGATGGGTGAGAGGAAGAACCGGTTAGGGAGGCAGAGACAGGTTGGACTGGTTTTGGGATGCAGTGGGTGGGGGGGAAGAGCTGGGCTGGTTGTGTGGTGCAGTGGGGGGAGGGGATGAACTGGGCTGGTTTAGGGATGCAGTGGGGGAAGGGGAGATTTTGAAACTGGTGAAGTCCACATTGATACCATATGGCTGCAGGGTTCCCAGGCGGAATATGAGTTGCTGTTCCTGCAACCTTCGGGTGGCATCATTGTGGCAGTGCAGGAGGCCCATGATGGACATGTCATCAAGAGAATGGGAGGGGGAGTGGAAATGGTTTGCGACTGGGAGGTGCAGTTGTTTGTTGCGAACTGAGCGGAGGTGTTCTGCAAAGCGGTCCCCAAGCCTCCGCTTGGTTTCCCCAATGTAGAGAAAGCCGCACCGGGTACAGTGGATGCAGTATACCACATTGGCAGATGTGCAGGTGAACCTCTGCTTAATGTGGAATGTCATCTTGGGGCCTGGGATGGGGGTGAGGGAGGAGGTGTGGGGACAAGTGTAGCATTTCCTGCGGTTGCAGGGGAAGGTGCCGGGTGTGGTGGGGTTGGAGGGCAGTGTGGAGCGAACAAGGGAGTCACGGAGAGAGTGGTCTCTCCGGAAAGCAGACAGGGGTGGGGATGGAAAAATGTCTTGGGTGGTGGGGTCGGATTGTAAATGGCGGAAGTGTCGGAGGATAATGCGTTGTATCCGGAGGTTGGTAGGGTGGTGTGTGAGAACGAGGGGGATCCTCTTGGGGCGGTTGTGGCGGGGGCGGGGTGTGAGGGATGTGTCGCGGGAAATGCGGGAGACGCGGTCAAGGGCGTTCTCAATCACCGTGGGGGGGAAGTTGCGGTCCTTAAAGAACTTGGACATCTGGGATGTGCGGGAGTGGAATGTCTTATCGTGGGAGCAGATGCGGCGGAGGCGGAGGAATTGGGAATAGGGGATGGAATTTTTGCAGGAGGGTGGGTGGGAGGAGGTGTATTCTAGGTAGCTGTGGGAGTCGGTGGGCTTGAAATGGACATCAGTTACAAGCTGGTTGCCTGAGATGGAGACTGAGAGGTCCAGGAAGGTGAGGGATGTGCTGGAGATGGCCCAGGTGAACTGAAGATTGGGGTGGAAGGTGTTGGTGAAGTGGATGAACTGTTCGAGCTCCTCTGGGGAGCAAGAGGCGGCGCCGATACAGTCATCAATGTACCGGAGGAAGAGGTGGGGTTTGGGGCCTGTGTAGGTGCGGAAGATGGACTGTTCCACGTAACCTACAAAGAGGCAGGCATAGCTGGGGCCCATGCGGGTGCCCATGGCCACCCCCTTAGTCTGTAGGAAGTGGGAGGAGTCAAAAGAGAAGTTGTTGAGTGTGAGGACGAGTTCCGCTAGGCGGATGAGAGTGTCGGTGGAGGGGGCCTGGTCGGGCCTGCGGGACAGGAAGAAGCGGAGGGCCTTGAGGCCATCTCCATGCGGAATGCAGGTGTACAGGGACTGGACGTCCATGGTGAATATGAGGTGTTGGGGGCCAGGGAATTGGAAGTCCTGGAGGAGGTGGAGGGCGTGGGTGGTGTCACGGACATAGGTGGGGAGTTCCTGGACCAAAGGGGAGAAAATGGAGTCCAGATAGGTGGAGATGAGTTCGGTGGGGCAGGAGCAGGCTGAGACGATGGGTCGACCAGGGCAGGCAGGTTTGTGGATTTTGGGAAGGAGATAGAAACGGGCCGTGCGGGGTTGGGGAACAATGAGGTTGGAGGCTGTGGGTGGGAGGTCCCCTGAGGTGATGAGGTCATGAATGGTGTTGGAGATGATGGTTTGGTGCTCGGGTGTGGGGTCATGATCGAGGAGGCGGTAGGAGGTGGTGTCGGAGAGTTGGCGTCTGGCCTCGGCGATGTAGAGGTCAGTACGCCATACTACCACTGCGCCACCCTTGTCTGCGGGTTTGATGGTGAGGTTGGGGTTGGAGCGGAGGGAGCGGAGGGCTGCCCGTTCTGCGGGGGAGAGGTTGGAGTGGGTGTGAGGGGTGGAGAGGTTGAGGCGGCTGATGTCTCGACGGCAGTTGGAGATGAAGAGGTCGAGGGAGGGTAGGTTCCAGTTCCCTCCCCCCATCCCCCTCTCTGATGAAGGGTCTAGGCCCGAAACGTCAGCTTTTGTGCTCCTGAGATGCTGCTTGGCCTGCTGTGTTCATCCAGCATCCCCAGAATGTTATCTGGGTTTCTAGATTAATAAAAACCAAAAGAACTGTGGATGCTGTAAATCAGGAACAAAAGCAAAGTTGCTGAAAAAGCTCAGCAGGTCTGGCAGCACCTGTGGAGGAGAAAACAGAGTTGACGTTTCGGGTCCAGTGATTCTTCCTCAGAATTCAGTTCAACGTAATTGGTTAGATTTTCTCATCAAACTCAAACAATTCTCACTCTCCGTTCTTTCTGAGGGGCCATTTGATGATTTGTACTAGTTCTTTATTAGGTCAAACATGCTTATGGGCTATTTTTCTAGTGACTTCCTTTGTCTCTGTGCTTGTGAATGTTTGGAATGAGTTTCATATATTTTAATACAAAGAATCTAGTGAAACAGTTGGTTTTAAGCTCAAAATTATATAAAACTAATACAGAGGAAGAGCTTGATGCAGATACATTTACAACATTTAAATTACATTGGGATTGGAAAAAATTAAGGGGTTATGGGCCAAACACAGTGAATGGAATTAATTTAGTTTGGGATACCTGTTTGGCATGGGCGAGTTGAACTGAAGGTCTGTTGCTGTGCTGTATGACTCCACTTCTCTCCTAATATAAACTAATTGTTATACAAAGTGTATTTACAGGGTTTAGTGAGAATTGCATCTACACTCAGTTAATGCATAGTTTTGAATAATAAAATTCTATTGAATGACACATCTACAAACTTGAACGCACATCGTTGCAGAGTTAACCCTAAAACAAAGATGAGGCTTAGTCAAACCTACCCGTTTCTCTTCCAAGATTACAGCTGATGTGATTTTCTTACAAGAACATAGGAACCAGGAGTAGGGGCTGTGTGGTGCAGTGGTCATGTCCTTGGATCGGAGCTAGTGTTAGGTTCGTTTTTCAGACTCTCACGGACTTGATGCATGAGCAACACGCTGACCTGGTTACAAAAACACAATCCTTTATTATTAACCAAGTACAAGCTGCCGGAGGATCGCTGTACGCAGGCCGGCACAGAGCGCTGAGTATCGTGAGCGATTCTCCCCGAACAGGGGACTGTCCCCGCTTTTATAGCCTTGGAATTGGCGGATTCGTAAAATAATTAGTACATCTGCAACATCACGAGTGTGTGGTCACCCCTCTATAATGAGAACAGGATACAGCTTGGATTGTCACAAAGTGTATGATAATGACAGGATGCAGTGACAACTGCCTGGCTTGATCAAAGGTCACTGACCTGGCCATCTCAGCAGAAACAGGGGAAGGTCTGTACCACAGGGGTAGCTAGGGGTAGAGTGGGGGTAGAGCCATGATGAAGGGTCTAGGCCCGAAACATCAGCTTTTGTGCTCCTGAGATGCTGCTGGGCCTGCTGTGTTCATCCAGCCTCACATTTTATTATCTAAGATTACAGAGCCTAATGCTTTTTGTGCTTACAAATGTTTCACACCCAATCCTGTTCGGGCAGGAAGTTGAGACAGTGTTCACATATCCCTCTACGAGGAGATAAGGAGCATAAAAATTCACAGGATGTTAACCCAAGAACATCTCAGTAGGACTCCTAGGTTCAAATCCAAACTGCTCCAGGGGTGTGTGATAACATTTCTGAACAGGTGCATTCAAAAAAAAGGAATGCTTAATTGTCACTGGCCATAACTTGTGAACGATTGGAAACACAAGTGATGTAACATTAGTTAATAGATGAAAATTACCACAGGTAATGTGAAGAAGAAAGCTGTTTGGTTGTGTGTGATAGTATTTCTGGACATAAAAATGATAGGAACAGGAGAGGGCCATTCGGCCCTTTGAGCTTGTTCAGCCATTCAGTAACATCATGGCTGATCTGTGGCCTCTGGCCCATATCCCTTAATATCTCTGCTTGACGAAAATGTGTCTATCTCGGATTTAAAATTAACAACTGATCCAACATCCATTGCCGTTTGTGGAAGAGAATTTCAAACCTCTACCACCCTTTCTATGTAGAAATGTTCCCTAACATCTCTCCTGAACAGCGTGGCCCTGATTCTCAGATTATACCCCCAGTTCTAGAATTCCCCAACCAGAGCAAATAGTTTATCTCTATCTACCCCGCCTTTTCCCGTTAATATCTTGAAAACTTCAAACAGATCGCCCCTTAATCTTCTAAATTCTGGAAAAAACAGGCTGAATTTGTATAACCTCTCCTCATAACTTAACCCTTGAAGTTCAGGCACCGTTTTTGTAAATCTACATCGTACTCCCTCCAAGGTGAATTTGTCCTTCCTGAGGTGTGGTGCCCCGATCTGTTCATAGTGCTCCAAGTGGGATCTAAACAGGGTTCTGCATAACTGCAGCATAACTTCTGCGAACTTGTACTCCAGTCCTCTAGAATGTAAAGGCCAGCCTTCCATTAGCTTTCTTGATGATCTCCTGCATCTGTTTGTGATCATTTAAAGATCTTTGCACCTGAACCCCCAAGTCACTATGGACATCCATTGTATTTAACTTCATACCATCTAGAAAGCACCATGATCCATCCGTTATCGATGCAAAATGGAGAAGCTCACACTTGCTTGCATTGAACTCCATCTGTCACAGTATTGCCCACTTACCTAGTCTATTAATATCCCGTTGTAATTTTATGCTATCATTTACACTGTCTGCAAAACTGCCTGACTTTGTGTCATCAGCAAATCTAACTGTCTAACTCATGAATAAGGGGAATAATTGAGACCTAACACAGATCCTTATGGTACATCACTTGTCACATCCTGCAATTTGTGCACCTACCCTTTATCCCTACTTTCTGACATCTTCTCAGATTTCCCCGCCATGCCACTAGTCTACCCTCAATTCCTTGGGCTTCTACCCTAGTGAACAGCCTCTCAGTTAGGACTATACCAAATGCCTTCTGGAAGTCCATACAAACAGCATCCACATTCACTACCTTCAAAAAATAATTCAGTGAGGTTTGCCTGAGTCTGATGAAGGGTCTAGGCCCGAAAAGTCAGCTTTTGTGCTCCTAAGCTGCTGCTTGGCCTGCTGTGTTCATCCAGCCCCATACTTTGTTATTTAGGGCAGATGGTGGGATTTGAATTCAATAAAAAGCTAGAATTAAGGGTCTATTGATAACCATGAATCCATTGCCGATTGTCGAGGGGAAAAACCCATCTGGTTCACTAATGCCCTTTAGGGAAGGAAACTGCTGTCCTTACCTGGCCCGGTCTACATGTGACTCCAGACCCACAGCAACGTGGTTAACGCTTAACAGTCAGGCAACAAATGCTGACCTTGCCAGTGACATGTCCTATCAATAAGTATAAAATTTTTAAAAAGTCAAAGTGATATGAGGAAAATTGATAACTGGTTATGGGTTGGTATGCATTACCTGAGAGTGTGTAAGAAACAGCTTCCACTGAGGGGAAGAGGTTTAGACTATTATTTGAACAGGAACAATGTTCAGAGTTTTAGGGTGAGTGGCATGATGTGTGGGGCTGGTTCGGAGAGCCAGCAGCTTCATGATGGGCTGAAGGGCCTCCCTCTGCATTTTAATAGTTCTGTGATTGTGACATATACATTTTAATGGAGTGTGGTGTTATGTTGGTCAGTGCATGAGGTTTTTTTCAATGATTCCCAGATTGATAGCCCCCCCCACCCCCGACCCCGCCGCCATGCTTTAAATGGAGCAGTTTGGAAGGGAGAGCTGGTTGGAGTCTTGCGAAGTAAAGACCAGGATGGAAGGCACTCCAGCCTGAAAGACAACTTGTGCTCACTTTCCACTTCAGCTGAAAGTGTGTGCAAGGGGCCATGCTGCAAGAGTGCAAGTACAGGCCTTACACAGTAAAATCCCAAAGTTTCCTTCCCTCTCCAGGCAGTTGTTACTGTGTGCTTCCTGTGGCCGGCACTGTGTAGTCTCCACTCTCCGTGTGGGTAACACAGCTTACAGTTGCTGTTGAAGAAAACGACATAATGTTAAGTCTTGCACTGATCATTGGGTAGATGCAAATCAAATGAGGAAAGACTGCAGAAGGCTGTGGAACAGAGGATTTGGGAGTCCTCAATCATGAATCAGAATAAAGATAGCGCCCAAGATCAGTGGATCGTAGTGACAATAAATGGGATGTTTTATTGCATTTCAAAGGAAGCGGAGGTTAGAAATAGGGACCAACAATTGGCCAGACTGCAGCTGGAATTCTGTTTCGGGGTCCTTATTTAAGGAAAGGTACTCTGGCATTGGAGGCAGTCCAGAGAAGGTTCACTGATAGCAGGTTTGGAGGGAGCATCTTATTAGAAGAGAATGAGTAGTTTGGGCTTGTAACCATTAGACTATAGAAAAATGGGAGGAGACCTTATTGAAAAACAAAAGATTTGTAGGGACCTTACAGAGTAGCTGAACAAAAGCTGTTTCCCTTTGTGGGAGCGTCTGGGACCAGAGGGTACAATATCAAAATGAGGAGTCACACATTTGAGGGGGTATTTCTTCTCTCAGAGGGAAGTGGAATGCTTTGTCACAGAGGCTGGGTCATTAAAATATCCAAGACCGAGAAAGACAGATTTTTAATAAACGAGTGAATCAAGAGGTATGAGGAAAAGTGAAGTTGAGGATTATCAGATCGGCCATGAGTGGTACAGCGTGGACTAAATGAATGATATTTTATGGCCTTTAAGAATTCCAAATTTCAAAGGGAGCAGAGACTCTTTTTTTTGTTCGTTCATGGCATGAGGGCATCGCTGGCTAGGTCAGCATTTATTGCCCATCCCTAATTGTCCCAGAGGGCAGTTAAAAGTCAGTCACGTTGCTGTGGATCTGGAGTTACATGTAGCCCAGATCAGGTAAGGATGGGAGTTTCCTTCCCTAAAGGACATCAGTGATTCAGATGGGTGTTTTCCTGACAATCAGCAATGGATCCTGGTCATTCCAGATATTTATTGAATTCAAGTTCCAATGTTGTGGTGGGATTGGAACCCAGAATAACACTCCAGCACTAAGCCATTGCCATTCCCTATTAGTTATAGAATATAGAACATAGAACAGTACAGCATAGTACAGGCCCTTCAGCCCATGATGTTGTGCTGACCTATTATGCTACTAAGATCAATCTACCATACATATCCTACATTTTACTATCCTCCATGTGCCTATCCAAGAGTCGCTTAAAAGTCTCTGAAGTATACTGTATGAGAAAAGGAAACTGATTGGTTGAAAAGCCAAACCTGATTGGTGGCAGCATTGCCACAGAAAATGCACTGGGGAGGTCTGTGCCCAATTTTTCTTCAGTTCAAAACAACAGCCCCATACCCACACATGCTTCTTTTTCTGAAGGATGGCACTCTGTGTATGAATAGATGTCAGTTCTAGTGAGCTGAAGTCACAAGCCCAACTCTTAATCTTAAATTGGGTTATTAGCATCAGAGATAATGGGAACTGCTGATGCTGGAGAATCCAAGATAACAAAGTGTGGAGCTGGATGAACACAGCAGGCCAAGCAGCATCTTAGGAGCACAAAAGCTGACGTTTCGGGCCTAGACCCTTCATCAGAAAAGGGGGATGGGGAGAGGGTTCTGGAATAAATAGGAAGAGAGGGGGAGGCGGAACGAAGATGGATAGAGGAGAAGGTAGGTGGAGAGGAGAGTATAGGTGGGGAGGTAGGGAGGGGATAGGTCAGTTCAGGGATGTCAGGCAGGTCAAGGAGGCGGGATGAGGTTAGTAGGTAGGAAATGGAGGTGCGGCTTGAGGTGGGAGGAGGGGATAGGTGAGAGGAAGAACAGGTTAGGGAGGCGGGGATGAGCTGGGCTGGTTTTGGGATGCAGTGGGGGAAGGGGAGATTTTGAAGTTTGTGAAGTCCACATTGATACCATTGGGCTGCAGGGTTCCCAAGCGCAATATGAGTTGCTGTTCCTGCAACCTTCGGGTCGCATCATTGTGGCACTGCAGGAGACCCATGATGGACATGTCGTCTGACGAATGAGAGGGGGAGTTAAAATTGTTCGCGACTGGGAGGTGCAGTTGTTTATTGCGAACCGAGCGGAGGTGTTCTGTGAAGTGGTCCCCAAGCCTCCGCTTGGTTTCCCCAATGTAGAGGAAGCCACACCGAGTACAATGGATACAGTATACCACATTGGCAGATGTGCAGGTGAACATCTGCTTAATATGGAAAGTCCTCTTGGGACCTGGGATGGGGGTGAGGGAGGAGGTGTGGGGGCAGGTGTAGGGGATGCGGTTGCAGGGCAAAGTGCCGGGTGTGGCGGGGTTGGAGGGGAGTGTGGAGCCGACAAGGGAGTCGCGGAGAGAGTGGTCTCTCCAGAAGGCAGACAAGGGTGGGGATGGAAAAATGTGGTGGGGTTGGATAGTAGATGTCGGAAGTGTTGAAGGATGATGCATTGTATCTGGAGGTTAATGGGGTGGTATGTGAGGACGAGGGGGATTCTCTTAGGGCAGTTATTGAGGGGGCGCGTTGTGAGGGATGTGTTGCAGGAAATGCAGGAGACATGGTCAAGGGCGCTCTTGACAATTGAGGGGGGGAAGTTGCAGTCCTTGAAGAACACGCACATCTGGGATGTACGGAAGTGGAATCCCTCATCCTGGGAGCAGATGCGGCGGAGGCGAAGGGATTGGGAATAGGGGATGGAATTTTTGCAGGAGGGTGGGTGGGAGGAGGTGTATTCTCGGTAGCTGTGGGAGTTGGTGGGCTTGAAATGGACATCAGTTTCTAGCTGGTTGCCTGAGATGGAGACAGAGACGTCCAGGAAGGTGAGGGATGTGCTGGAGATGGCCCAAGTGAACTTGAGGTTGGGGTGGAAGGTGTTGGTGAAGTGGATGAACTGTTCAAGCTCCTCTGGGGAGCAAGAGGCAGCGCCGATACAGTCATCAATGTAACGGAGGAAGAGGTGGGGTTTGGGGCCAGTGTAGGTGCGGAAGACGGACTGTTCCATGTAACCTACAAAGAGACAGGCATAGCTGGGGCCCATGCGGGTACCCATGGCCACCCCCTTTGTCTGTAGGAAGTGGGAGGAATCAAAAGAGAAGTTGTTGAGGGTGAGGACAAGTTCAGCTAGGCAGATGAGGCTGTCGGTGGAGGGTGACTGGCCGGGCCTGAGGGACAGGAAGAAGCGGAGGGCCTTGAGGCCATCTGCATGGGGGATGCAGGCGTATAGGGACTGGACGTCCATGGTAAAAATGAGGTGTTGGGGACCAGGGAATCGTAAGTTCTGGAGGAGGTGGAGGGCGTGGGTGGTGTCAAGGACAAGAGGAGCTCGAACAGTTCATCCACTTCACCAACACCTTCCATCCCAACCTCAAGTTCACTCACACAGCTGATTTGTAAGTCCCAATGATAGACTGTTTCACCACTTCATGGTCAGTGCATTCAAAGCCCTCATATTCCTCTCTATTTCCCCCTTTCCCATCTGGGTTTTTGCCAGTTATTCTGGTGGGCTGCCAGGGGAAAGCTTCTCCTCGCTTGCTCTGTAAAAACTCCTCAAAACTTTGAACATTTTCACCTGTGCTGAGTTTGTCCAATTATTCACATAACTGAGGTCCTCGTTCTCTGGCATCTCCTTGTGTCAAGTTTGTTCACCGTATGGAGGCATTTTGTTCTTCCTCAAATTGGATCTGAGCAGCTACTGTGGTCTCTGCAGATATCTGTCTCTTAAAGTCAGAAGGCAAATGCCTTCCTTTAAGTGACGAATGTTATGAGCCAGACCAAACAACCTCAGACTATTCAGAAGATTGTCTAGACCCCAACTTCTTATTTTAGAGGTAAATGTAAGGTGTTGCATTTCAGATGCAATTCGATTAAACAAACTACCAGATTTAAAGCACTTTATTCAGCCACTAGAGTTAAAATATAAGAAAAGAAAGAAGGAATTGGAATCACTTATCTCTACTGGAAAGCTTAACTGAATAATAGATACAGTAAATATTACTAATATACAGTTCCATTGCAGTAACATCCCACAGACACACCTTTGGCAAAAGGCAACTTCAGGAAACAATTTGTTTCACATGCAGTTCTCCATCCAGGAGGAAAGGGCATCAAAGACAATTCTGAGAGAAAGAGAGAGAAAACTCTCATTTTCAGCTGTAGCAAAGAGAGATGTGGCTGCCTTTTCACAAATTCACCAGCTTCTGCACCTGAAGAACTAAACAAAACCTAACAATCCTGGATCTGTAGGTGGGACCTTGACTCCACCCAGCCAGGCTGCTTCTATTTTTCTAACTTTCAAAAAAAATCCAAGACCTCAAAAGCTGCCTACTTTCTTACAGACTGCTGGGAGCCTCTCCTTCAATCTCTTTCTTTCAAAGGAAAAATGACATAATAACCTTTTGAAGCTACAGTTTCATCACTCTATATTTCGTTCCCTCCGTGATTATTCAGAGATGGGACTGCATTCACTAAACTGGAGACTGACACATTAACTTGACAAGCACATTGCCAGGCGATCAATTTTGAGTGAACTGAATTGAGAAGATGTTTTGCTCAATTTGATTTTTGCCTGCGGTTAACAGAATTGTGCTTAACAGGGACGCCTCTCAACCCGCCTTTTTGCACATTAGCTGTAAACTAAAAGCCAAGTCCAACTTTAAATCAGTTTGGGCGGGAAAGAAGACGCAAACATCACAGCTAAATAAATTCAACATTTTAAATAATTCACTTCTGGCTTCAAGTGTCAGAATCTAACCAGCTGATTCATGTGCATTTGTAGGCTCAGAGACTTTTTTAATGTTGTCATGTCTACTTGACTTTACTGATTGTACATTGCTGTAAGATAGAGAAGGTGGAGAGCAATCCTCTCTGGTGTGTGTTATTGATAAACATGGAGCTGCTTTATTGAGAGGCAACCTGACAAAAGTTTGTAAAATATTGAGAGGTATAGATCGCTCTAATGGCAGTTATCTTTTCCCTAGGGTGGGGGTTTTCAAGACAAGGGGGCATATTTTTAAGTTGAGAGGAGGGAGATTTAAAAAGACATGAGGGCAGTTTTTTTTACAGAGAGGGTGGCTTGCCTATGGAGTGAACTTCCTAAGGAAGTGATGGAGGTGGTCACAGTTACAACGTTTAAAATACACTGGGATAAGTACACGAATAGGGAAAGGTTTGGAGGGATATGGGCCAGGAGCGGGCCGGTGGGACTAGTTTAATTTGGGATTATGTTTGGCATGGGCTGGTTGAACTAAAACGGTCTGCTTCCGTACTGGGAGTTATATTTACCGTTTATATTATATTTACCATTTATTGTTTGGAGTCTGTCGTCATATATTTACACATTAGCCTGGAATCGTTTCCAAACTACTGCGAGATAAACAATGTGACATTTCAACCCCGCGCGGCTTAAAATAGAAAATAAAAGTATTCAATTGGTGGAAGCCCGGGTTGAGGCAGGGCACTGAGCAGCTGAAATTGACATGTTCAGCTCGAACTACCTCAAAGGGTCTACAATCGGACTTTTTCTTTCACCTTAATAGTCGGTTTATTCACAGAACAATACAAACCACCCGACCACAAACGGAATGCTCTGTGCTACATACTAATTAAACAAAACTAATTGATGACAGCCGTTTAAAAGGGGCTCTGTAAAAAACAATTAAATGATTCAATGGTGTGTAACAAATTTAAATAGACGTGTGGCTTCAGCGTTGATGATACTGCAAAGTAAAAACCTCACTTCTGATAGCGCAGCGCTCTGCAATGAGTGTCTGGAGCTAAAAATAAGATCGTGCACGTTTTATCTCTCAGATATACTGTCATGTTGCCTCTGTGCCAGAACGAGGGTGCCGGAATTTACCATTCTCAGCCACCGCTTATACAGCGTGCATGATATCTTAGCACATGTGCACAGACGGTACGGTTCACAGTGGCTGGGTCCGGATGGTTTTGAGATAGCAAACCGCAGAGCTGGATGAACACAGCAGGCCTAGCTGCATCAGAGGAGCAGGAAAGCTGACGTTTCAGGCCCAGACCCTTCTTCAGAACATCAGCTTTCCTGCTCCTCTGATGCTGCTTGTCCTGCTGCGTTCATCCAGCTCTGCACCTCGTTATCTCAGATTCTCCAGGATCGGCAGCTCCTACTACCTCGGGATGGTTTTGCATCCTTTTGCTCATCTAACTTCCGGGGCTGTGCTTCCAACCAGCACTTCCTTATTCAAACCGCGACTACTTTCAATTCCTGCTCGTATTCACTGCAATATTCACAGAATGTATTTCCTCTGAATTTCTGGGGGAGGCGCTACCACAGACCGTGGCTACAGGTCAATGCTTCTCAGTTTCAAATGTTAGTGTTTTTGGTTCTCCTGAAGAATACCTTTCATTTCCAAGAATACCATTGAGAGTCAGGCTAGATGTAGAAAAGTTGAGGGGAAAGTGAACAAACAATAAGAGAAGGGAAGAGAAAATGGAAGAGAGACCCGGACCTAACATAGGAATTGATTTTTTTAAAAAAAAATGCCTTCTACAGGCATATTAATTGTAACTAGTTGATTAAAAAGAACAAAGCCAGAAATCACACCTCACTAGGTTTAGTTCAAATCACAAGCTTTCAGAGCGATTTCACCTGATGAAGGAGCAGTGCCCCGAAAGCTGATTTCAGATAAACCTGTTGGATTATAACCTGGTGTTGTGTGACTCCTGATTTTGTCCACACCAGTCCAACACCAGCGCCCTCACACTGTGGAAAAAAGACCGCACCGATAATGAACCCAAAGGCGAGGAGGAGAGTGCAGAGGGGCATCTTACGCTAAATGAGTAATTTGCATGTGTTTATCAAGGGAGCTGACACTCAAGTCATAATAAAACAGGAGGGAGGTGGTTTTGACAAAGGGTTATTAATTAGGCTTGCTGTATCCAAAGTTGATAAGAATGCAGAAGGACTTAAGAGTAGGAATTGTGGATCTGAGAAATTTCAGATCTTCCAGACTTCCTTAGGTTAGAGGGTACAAGAATGACAGATAGTACACACACCCCCGTTCAAAAATGATGCAAGGATGAGCCCAATATCCATGGAACACTCAGCTCAAGTTGCCATTAGCGGATAATCATTTCAAAATTATAGTTCAGCATAATGTTTTCGGTCACTAGAGCAAATGTGGATTAATTAAGAAAAATAAACAGGTATTTACAAAGGGAAGTGATAGTAAGAACTGCAGATGCTGGAGTCAGAGATGACACAGTGTGGAGCAGGAAGAACTCATCAGACCAGGCAGCATCAAAGAAGCAGGGAAGTTGACATTTCGGGTCGGGGCCCTTCTTCAGATACTCCCATTCCTGAAGGGTCCCGACCCGAAACGTCAACATTCCTGCTCCTCTGATGCTGCCTGGACTGATGAGTTCCTGCTGCTCCACACTGTGTTGTATTGGTGAAGGGAAGTTTGTGTTTTAACCAACGTGCTTGATATCTTGATGATGTAGCCATGAGAATTGAAGAGGACATGGCTGCTGATGTTGCCATTCTACTACACTCTTCTCTCCAGCCTAAGTGGGTCGTGGGTTTTCAAAATTGGATAAATTGTCCAAACAGAAACAAATGCAGGTTACAGGAAGAAGCTGGATGGGTGACATTAGATGGGTTGCTTAGAACAAACACTCAGACTGACCCTACAGTGCCTTCAACCCCCTACTGTTACAGGGAAATTTGCAGATTGTAAGGGATAAATCATACCTTCACACTACAAGCAACTTAGAGGCTAGTGTCAGTAGGATCTCTGCAGGAAATTCTGTAAGAAGACAATGATAACAAAAACTTTCTGAGAAGGTCTTAGAAGGAGACAGTGTAGGACAGATGCTGATAAAAGAAAAGGCAGCAGAATACAATACTTGCTGAAACAGATGTAATTTTACAGAGGTTGCAAAGCAGTGTTGAAGAGAAGGAAGGCAAATGGAAATTAAAACTGGAAGAATCTTAGAAGGCTCTTGCAATCGTATGCCTTGTTTCCCAGAATTGGATTATTTATTGCAGATAAAAACTGATAACTTGGCCAGATAGATCAGAATTGTGTTACACATAGATGCTTCCTTTTAAATTAAGACTGTGCATGTGCATGTGTGTGTGGGAGAGAGAGTGTGTGTGTCTGTGAGTGTGTATGTGAATGAGAGTCAGAGAGAGTGTGTATATGCGTGTGTGCGTGCATGTGTGTATGTGTGTGTGTTTGTGTGTGAGACAGTGTGCATGTGCTGTGTGTGTGTGTGTGTGTGTGTGTGTGTGTGTGTGTGTGTGTGTATGTAATTCAGATTTTACTAATAGATCAAGTTTTATCCACTCACCATAGGACAAATATCCCATTGTAGCTAAGCCAAGCAAGTGAATATAAAGCTTTCTGTAATGCCTTTTCCCCTTTGTAGTTGAAAACATTTTTCAGCACCCGCAGCCTGACTGCATATTTCTTTCACCAATATCTAGACATGCTAATACCTTATTTCAGAATCTGACCTTTTTTTTTGGAGGGGATAGAGCAGTTAGAAAGCAGCTGTGTGGACTTGTGTAGACGTCCCTTTGTCTGTGAGAAAAAGGCAAGCAACTCAGGAAGTAGAACAGATGAGATATGCAATGACCAGAGTTATTTGGTTTGTGATAGCACTATTACTTAATCTTTGCTAAAAAGATGCATGAAATCTAACTGTTTATTTTACATCTCTATGCCAATCATAGATCAGCATTCTCTTCTGGTTATGTAAAAGTGATGACAATGGATGCAGATACAACAGGGGTGTTTAAGGGATTTTTAGATAAGCACATGAATGTGCAAAGAATGGAGGGATATGGACCAAGAGCAGGCAGAAGAGATTAGTTTAATTTGGCATCATGTTTGGCACATTATGGGCCGAAGGGCCTGTGCCTGTGCTGTATTGTTTTATGGGTGAAATTTATTGTGTATTCACTGACTGGGTGAAATTGACAACGCATCAACCTATGACACAGAGGGACATCTGCTTTATTTGCTGTGTTTGCATAAGAGGATGCTAAAGTTAAAGATAAACAATTTTTCTGTCTGCTCGGGTTTTGCCTCAGTCCAATCACTGAGGCAGATCTCTCCTTACAGCATTCAGATAAAAGAATCATAAAAGCTTTTACTCAGCTCACAACGTAGAATCCCTATAGTATAGAAGCAGGTCATTCAGCCCAAACCGACCCTCTGAAGACTATCCCACCCAAACCCAGCCCCTACCCTATAACCCTGCATTGCCCAGAGGTAAACCACTTAGCCCGCACATCTTCAGAGTGTGAGAGGGATCCAGAGAAAACCCCCACAGATAGCTGCCTGAGGGTGGAATTGAACCCAGGTGCAGTCAGGCAGTTCTCCTCCAAACTCATGACAACTAGGTTTCAATGAACACTGCATATTTCATTTCTGTGCAGTGTAGAGGCATATTAAATGCATCAATTAACTCCACATAACACTTTGATGCTGTACTGAAGCCCCAAAATGTGCTCTACAGGTGCTGGAATAATTTTCATCTCAAATCTGGTATCCACAATGTGAATGTGTTTGCAACTGTCTGTGATAATTAACTGGTTTGTTTAAAAAAAACTTCTCATGTTAATATGCAGTTTATTTTACGATATAGTTTTATGAATTAATTGTGGTTTTATGTTTCCAAACATGTTGGGTACAGACATTGCACTATGCAGACATAGAGTAAGGTAGGAACCTGAAGTGGTAACTTTCAAACTGAGAGTGGTTCCTGTGTGAAATGAATTGCCAGAGCAAGTGGTGAGTGCAGGAGTTTTTACAGTGTTTAAGAGACATTTGGATAGGCACGTAAATGGGAAGGGTTTGGAGGGATATACACCAAATGCAGGCAAGTGGGAATAATTTGGTTTGGGAGCATGGTTGGCGTGAGCTAGTTGGACCAGAAAAGTCTGTTTCCGTGTTGTATGCCCCTATGACAGACTTCCAGTGATGTGGGAAGGTGCTGCAGTTGTGCTGCTTAGAATGGAGAAGGTGGCTAGGAGGTTGAATAGAGCTGTTCAAGTTCTTGAATAGTCTTGATAGAAGAAATAAGGATTAATCCTTCTCAGCAACATCAGCGTCCAAAGGAGGCAGATATCTCAAAACAAATCAGACAGATTTTTGCCATTGGTATTTGTGAATGGGAATCCATTGATTGTCAATATTGTGTGGAAACAGATTCAATCAGAAGTGTGGAATTGATTTACTGCTGGCAAATGGAATAAATATAGGACCATGGTGGGATAGTGAGTAATCTGCAGGTCCTGGCTACTACTGTCCAGGCAGGGGTTCTAATCTCAATAAATGTGGAGCTGGAAAAGCACAGCAGGTCAAGACAACATTGACTTCCCTGGTCCTCAGATGCAGCCAGCATCTGCAGCCCTTACTGTCTCCAGGGGTTCTAATCTCATCACAGCGCCGGGTGGAAATTAAATGCAATTTATAACATCTGGAATCAGAAGCTCAGAGTAGCCCCACAGTGCAGACGGGGGCCATTCGGCCCATTTAATTTGGAGAGCATCACAGCCTGACCCTGTAACCCTACTAGTCAACCTAGCCGGCACACAATAAGGCAACATGGCATGGCCAATTGACCTAACCTGAGCATGTTTAAACTGTGGGAGAAAACCCAGACAGACACGGGGAGAACGTGCAAACTCCATACCCCAGGGTGGAATTGAACCTGGGTCCCTGATGATGTGAGGCGGCAGTGCTAACCACTGAGCCATCTCTGGTTAGTCTCATGAATGGGAACTATGAAACTATGATGGATTGTTGAAAGAAAAACTCACCTGCTTAAACCCTTAGGGAAGGAGATCTGCTGTCCTTACTCGATCTGGCCTGTATTTGACCCCAGATTCATGGCAAGACGGTTGACATGAAACTGGCTTCTGAAATGGATAGGCAAGCAACTCAGTTGCAGTGCATTTGGGGTTAAGTAACAATTGCTGCCTTGCCATTGATGCCCATGAGACAGTTTTTTTTCTAAAATAAACAGGGAAAGGCGATTAATTAAATGACTGAATTAAATGAGTGTACGCTGAGCAGGAGCAGACACGGGACTGGTGAGTGAGTGAGGTAATACATTTGTGTGGTTGCGTTACCCGAAACACTACCCAGGTCATGTCTCCCACCCATCCTCCCCCTCTAACCATAAAAAAGGTTCTGTGTGCCTGATTGGGAAGGTAACTAGTTTATTTTTTATTCTATATTTTTCAACAGTCTCTTTGGGAATTTAGAATAATGGGAACGGAGGTCAGGGCAGTTGAATGTTCCTCCTGCAGAATGTGGGAGGTAAAGGTCAGCACTAGTGTCCCTGCTGACTACATCTGCGGGAAGTGCACCCAACTCCAGCTCCTTGAAAACCGCGTTAGGGAACTGGAGCTGGAGCTGGATGAACTTCGGATCATTCGGGAGGCAGAGGGGGTTATTGAGAGGAGTTACAGGGAGGTAGTCACTCCTCAGGTACAGGAAAAAGGCAGATGGGTTACTGTCAGGGGATGGAAAGGGAACCGGCAGGCAGTGCAGGGATCCCCTGTGGCCATTCCCCTCAACAATAAGTATACCATTTTGGATACTGTTGGGGGGAACGACTTACCGGGGAAAGCAGTGGGGCACAGGTCTCTGGCACAGAGTCTGTCCCTGCTGCTCAGAAGGGAAGGGGGAAGAGGAGCAGAGCATTAGTCATTGGGGACTCCATAGGTAGGGGGACAGATAGGAGGTTGTGTGGGGACGAGAGAGACTCACGGTTGGTGTGTTGCCTCCCAGGTGACAGGGTGCGTGATGTCTCTGATTGTGGTTTTTGGGATCCTTAAGGGGGACGGGGAGCAGCCCCAAGTCGTGGTCCACATTGGCACCAACGACATAGGTAGGAAGAGAGATGGGGATTTAAGGCAGAAATTCAGGGAGCTAGGATGGAAGCAGAGAGCTAGGATGAACAGAGTTGTTGTCTCTGGTTTGTTGCCCGTGCCACGTGCTAGTGAGGCGAGGAATAGGGAAAGAGAGGAGTTGAACACATGGCTACAGGGATGGTGTAGGAGGGAGGGTTTTGGATTCTTGGATAATTGGGGCTCTTTCTGGGGTAGGTGGGACCTCTACAAGCAAGATGGTCTTCACCTGAACCAGAGGGTACCGATATTCTGGGGCGGAAATTCGCTAAAGCTATTCGGGTGGGTTTAAACTAATTCAGCAGGGGGATGGGCACCAAAATTGTAGTTCGAGTATAGAAAAGGTTGAGAGTAGGGTGGTCCGAAATAAAGTTTCAGGGACACAAGATGGCACCGGCAAGTAAGAAGTTGGTTTGAAGTGTGTCTACTTCAATGCCAGGAGCATCCGGAATAAGGTGGGTGAACTTGCAGCATGGGTTAGTACCTGGGACTTCGATGTTGTGGCCATTTCGGAGACATGGATAGAGCAGGGACGGGAATGGTTGTTGCATGTTCCAGGATTTAGATGTTTCAATAAGAACAGAGAAGATGGTAAAAGTGGCGGAGGTGTGGCATTGTTACTCAAGGACAGTATTACAGTTGCAAAAGGATGTTTGGGGACTCGTCAACTGAGGTAGTATGGGCTGAGGTTAGAAACAGGAAAGGAGAGGTTACCCTGTTGTGAGTTTTCTATAGGCCTCCAAATAGTTCCAGAGATGTAGAGGAAAGGATAGCCAAGATGATTCTCGATAGGAGTGAGAGAGACAGGGTAGTTGTCATGGGGGACTTCAACTTTCCAAATATTGACTGGGAACACTATAGTTCGAGTACTATAGATGGGTCAGTTTTTGTCCAGAGTGTGCAGGAGGGCTTCCTGACACAGTATGTAGATCGGCCAACAAGGGGCGAAGCCATATTAGATTTGGTACTGGGTAATGAGCCCGGCCAGGTGTTAGATTTGGAAGTAGGTGAGCACTTTGGTGATAGCAATCACAATTCTGTTATGTTTACTTTAGTGATGGAAAGGGATAGGTGTATACCACTGGGCAAGAGTTCTAGCTGGGGGAAAGGCAATTACGATGAGATTAGGCAAGATTTAGGAAGCATAGGATAGGGAAGGAAACTGCAGGGGATGGGCACATTAGAAATGTGGAGCTTATTCAAGGAAAAGCTCCTGTGTGTCCTAGATAAGTATATACCTGTCAGGCAGGGAGGAAGCTATAGAGCGTGGGAGCCGTGGTTTACGAAGGAAGTGGAATCTCTGGTCAAGAGGAAGAAGAAGGCTTATGTTAGGATGAGATGTGAAGGCTCAGTTAGGGCATTTGAGGGTTATCAGGTAGCCAGGAAAGACCTAAAGAGAGAGCTCAGAAGATCCAGGAGACATGAGAAGTTGTTGGCGGATAGGATCAGGGTAAACCCTAAAGCTTTCTATAAGTATTTAAGGAATAAAAGAATGGCGAGAGTAAGACTAGGGCCAATCAGGGATAGTAGTGGGAAGTTGTGTGTGGAGTCAGAGGAGATAGGGGAAGCACTAAATGAATATTTTTTGACAGTATTCACTCTAGAAAACGACAATGTTGTAGAGGAGAATACTGAGATACAGGCTACTAGACTAGGTGGGATTGAGGTTCACAAGGAAGAGATATTAGAAATCCTACAGAGGGTGAAGATAGATAAGTCCCCTGGGCTGGACAGGATTTATCCTAGGATCCTCTGGGAAGCCAGGGAGGAGACTGCCGAGCCTTTGGCATTGATCTTTAAATTGTCATTGTCTACAGGAATAGTGCCAGATGACTGAGGGATAGCAAATGTGGTTCCCCTGTTCAAGAAGGGGAGTAGAGACAACCCTGGTAATTATAGACCAGTGAGCCTTACCTCAGTTGTTGGTAAAGTGTTGGAAAAGGTTATAAGGGATAGGATTTATAAACATCTAGAAAAGAATAAATTGATTAGGGATAGTCAGCACGGTTTTGTGAAGGGAAGGTCGTGCCTCACAAACCTTATTGAGTTCTTTGAGAAGGTGACCAAACAGGTAGATGAGAGTAAACCGGTTGATGTGGTGTATATGGATTTCAGCAAGGCGTTCGATAAGGTTCCCCACAATAGGCTATTGTACAAAATGCGGAGGAATGGAATTGTGGGAGATATAGCAGTTTGGATCGGAAATTGGCTTGCTGAAAGAAGACAGAGGGTGGTAGTTGATGGGAAATGTTCATCCTGGAGACCAGTTACTAGTGGTGTACTGCAAGGGTCGGTGTTGGGTCCACTGCTGTTTGTCATTTTTATAAATGACCTGGATGAGGGCATAGAAGGATGGGTTAGTAAATTTGCAGACGACACTAAGGTCGGTAGAGTTGTGGATAGTGACAAAGGATGTTGTAGGTTGCAGAGAGACATAGATAAGCTGCAGAGCTGGGCTGAGAGGTGGCAAATGGAGTTTAATGCAGACAGGTGTGAGGTGATGCACTTTGGTCGGAGTAACTAGAAGGCAAAGTACAGGGCTAATGGTAAGATTCTTAGTAGTGTAGATGAGCAGAGAGATCTCAGTGTCCATGTACACAGATCCTTGAAAGTTGCCACCCAGGTTGACAGGGCTGTTAAGAAGGCATACAGTGTTTTAGCTTTTATTAATAGAGGGATCAAGTTCCGGAACCATGAGGTTATGCTGCAGGTCTACGAAACTCTGGTGTGGCTGCATTTGGAGTATTGCGTTCAGTTCTAGTCACCGCATTATAAAGATGTGGAAGCTTTGGAAAGGATGCAGAAGAGATTCATTAGGATGTTGCCTGGTATGGAGGGAAGGTCTTACGAAGAAAGGCTGAGGGACTTGAGGCTGTTTTCATTAGAGAGAAGAAGGTTGACAGGTGACTTAATTGAAACACATAAAATAATCAGAGGGTTAGATAGGGTGGATAGGGAGAGCTTTTTTCCTAGGATGGTGACAGCGAGCATGAGGGGGCATAGCTTTAAATTGAGGGGTGAAAGATATAGGACAGATGTCAGAGATAGTTTCTTTACTCAGAGAGTAGTAAGGGTATGAAACGCTTTGCCTGCAACGGTAGTAGATTCGCCAACTTTAGGTACATTTAAGTCGTCATTGGACAAGCATGTGGATGTACATGGAATAGTGTAGGTTAGATGGGCTTGAGATCGGTATGACAGGTCGGCACAACATCGAGGGCCGAAGGACCTGTACTGTGCTGTAATGTTCTATGTTCTATGACTGTATGAAAGAGCTGATACAGGGTGATGGGGCCGAGTAGCCTCCTTTCCTGCTTTATCAAAATGAAGCAGTGAGTCCTCTCCCAAAATCCCAGATCATTGCCTATTCACCTGCCATCTCTTCACCACCACGTGGCTTACCTGAGACACTTCCACTTAGCCTGTTTCAATTCCTTTCCAAATCTGAGTGTCTTGGCTTGAACCTTGCACAATTCTAATGGCTTAAACAGAAACAAAGTTGCTGGCAAAGCCCAGCAGGTCTGGCAGCATCCGTGAAGGAGAAAACAGAGTTAACGTTTTGGGTCTGGTGACCCTTCCTCAGAACTACTTTGTCAGTTTGAAAAATTTGAGGACTTCCATACAAACACCCCTGGCTTGGAACCTCCACCGACTGGAAAATATTTTTGCCGTAGTGACTACTTGACCTAAAATGATTTGATTCTTCCAATCTAAACGAGAAACTAAACCGATGCCCCAGCCGAATTACTCTGCCTGTCCTAAACTCACTAGTACAAACAATTTTGTTCATTAACACCACACATTTTCTTAGAAATGTTGCATTTCGGTCACTGTCCAGGCAACATTTGCTCGTAAAGAAAAATACCTTACGATACCAGCCAAATCTGTCTGCTTTTTAAAATCCAAATTATATATATTATATATTGATTAAGCTTACTGCCAATCCCTTCACTCGTAACCACTAGCTGGTAACTCACTGACCCTAAACTGTGCTTTGTGATGCTGGACATGTGCTGCAATGTCACTGGTCATAGAACCCTGCCACTTTATCAGTATTCACTGCAAGCCCAAGAAGATAACATTTAACCACAGGCTCTTTGTAGAAGAGTCCTATGTGAAGCATTATTGAAGCAGTGAATGCTACAGAGTAATGCTGACAATTGCCATGAGGAAGTAAAGTTGTCCATGTGTTTCCCAGCCCTTCCCTCCTTCCCCACACCCACCTCCTATGTCCTATGGGATTTTGCAGATACTGGTGAATGAATGCTCAAGCAGTACAACTCTGTGGTCATGCATTTTCTGTATTTGCTCTGTGAATGCCAAATCAGTATGTTGTTCAACGTAGTTTCCCAAACAAGAGAGAGATTAAATTATTGAAGGATTTTAAATGAGAGTGTAGTTGACCCCTAGGGTGGCACAGTGGCTCAGAGGTCAGCAGTAAGGACCAAGGACTAGGGTTCAATTCCAGTCTCAGGTGACTGTCTGTGTGGAGTTTGCACATTCTCCCCGTGTCTGGGTTTCCTTCCACAGTCTAAGGTTAGGTTAAATTACCTGTAGTGTCCATGGATTTGCAGACCAGGTAATAGGTTGAATCTGGGTGGAATGCTCTTCAGAGGAGCAGTGTGGACTTGATGGGCCAAATG
This sequence comes from Stegostoma tigrinum, assembly GCF_030684315.1. NCBI lineage: Eukaryota > Metazoa > Chordata > Chondrichthyes > Orectolobiformes > Stegostomatidae > Stegostoma > Stegostoma tigrinum. The sequence continues at coordinate 13,390,821 of NC_081387.1, read as the reverse complement.
GCCTGCTTCCGCACTGCAGAGGATCTATGATTCATAAGCATTGCACATAACGATGACGAGTGTGCCCAGAAGTGATCATTCAAATGAGATTATGATAGCCTGCACAGTTAATGAATCAGTTCACTGTTTTCTCTCCACTTCAATGATTGAAAATTTGTGAACAGTGCAACGTGGCAAAATAACTGCAAATAATAAGATCCATCACAAGCTCAAACACTTCTTTTTGTTTTAATGGGTTGATACCTTGAGCACAGTGTTTTCTCAAGTGTAAACAGTCTGAATGCATATACAGGTGAAAGACATTAAAACTACAACATGGATACAGGGCAGTCGATACAAACATTCCAGTTCAGAATTGAGTCTTCACGAAAATAAGTAATTATATGTCTATTTTGTTATCTGGATCCTAAACCTCTTTAAATCCTCTCTCTTCATCTCACTTTCACCAATATATTTTTGAATGCTTGCAAAATCGTAGACATTTACCATGGGAGTGTAAAGAGATCTCTCCTGATCCCTGGTGTAAAGCTATACTACATTAATCATTGATTTTTAATTACATAAATCATTGCCGCTGGTTCCTAAGCCCTAAGCATTATGTATCCTCTTCCTTCTCACTCCTTTTCATCATTGTTTTGAGCCTATTATCTCAGCTCTACAGTAACAGGCACAACACTTAATTGTGCATGGGGGCCATCATTGATTGTCCTGCATCTGGACTTTATCGTTCTGTCATTCTGTCTGTCCCACTTTGCAAAGAAGGGGGACAGCAATTCTCTGCTCCTAAGGCTCAAGCCTCTCTCTAGTCAGCTTTTCTCTAGCCTCTGGCATTGATAATGCCATACTGTAGATTTGTGAGAACGTGTTGTTTTTCACAAGGTCGCTGACAAGCTTTTCACTCATTTCTATTTAACTTTGAAATGAGTTACTCCCTAATTCTATTTCAGAGTCAAGCACATCACTGAGAGTCTGGAGTCACATGTAGGCCAGAGGACAGGCAAAGTAAGGGCAGCGGAAGTCTATCTGCAAAGGGACCTTAATCTAACAGAGACAACACTGTGTGGAGCTGGAAGAACACAGCAGGCCAGCCAGCATCAGAAGAGCACAAAAGCTGACGTTTTGGGTCGGGACCCTTCTTCAGAAATGGGGGAGGGGGAAGGGAGCTCAGAAATAAATAGAGAGAGAGGTGGGGGGCATGGGCTGCCATGTTCCTCCAGTTCCACACTGTGTTATCTCTGACTCCAGCATGTGCAGTTCTACCTATCTTTCATTAATCTCACACAGATGAGTTTTGTTTTACAACAATGGACACAAGTCCGTAGTCACCATTAGACCCAATAGTCTAATAATTCCAGATGGATTTATTTGAATCTAAGTTCCACCATACAGTACAGAAGAGGCCCTTCAGCCCATCATCACTGAAATAAAACTGCACTAAGCCCACCAAAAAGAACCGTGGGTGCTTGAAATCAGAAGCAAAAACAGAAATTGCTGGAAAAGCTGAGCAGGTCTGGCAGCATCTGTAGCGAGAAATGATTTCACTCCACCAGACCTGCTCAGCTTTTCCAGCAGCTGCTGTTTTTGTTCACTAAATCCATATCAGTGCTACTTTCCCTCACTTGGCCCAAAACCTTGAACATTTCAAGTACGCCTTTCCAAAGGTTGTGAAGTTTCCCCTCACAACTACCTTCCCAGACAGTGCATTCCAGATCCCTGGGTGACCTCTTGGCGAAATTTGTTTTCCTCAAAACTCCCCTCTAAACTCCCAAAATTAAGCCTGTTGGTCGTTGACTCTTCGACTGAGAGGGACAGCTGTTTTCTATCCACACTGTCCATGCCCCTCAAAATCTTCCACACCTCAGTCAGGTTGCACCCACCCCCACTCCCCGCCCCAGCACAGTCTTCTCTGCTCTAAGGAAAACAACTCAAAACTTTTTGCTCTATAGCTACATTGCAGGGCTGGGATTGAAACTCTGAGCATTAGCCAGACTCAAGGGATCTTGGCGTGCAGATACATAGATCCCTTAAAATGGCCACCCAAGTGGACAGGGTTGTTAAGAAAGCATATGGTGTTTTGGCTTTCATTAACAGGGGGATTGAGTTTAAGAGTCGTGAGATCTTGTTGCAGCTCTATAAAACTTTGGTTAGACTGCACTTGGAATACTGCGTCCAGTTCTGGGCGCCCTATTATAGGAAAGATGTGGATGCTTTGGAGAGGGTTCAGAGGAGGTTTACCAGGATGCTGCCTGGACTGGAGGGCTTATCTTATGAAGAGAGGTTGACTGAGCTCGGTCTCTTTTCATTGGAGAAAAGGAGGAGGAGAGGGGACCTAATTGAGGTATACAAGATAATGAGAGGCATAGATAGAGTTGATAGCCAGAGACTATTTCCCAGGGCAGAAATGGCTAGCACGAGGGGTCATAGTTTTAAGCTGGTTGGTGGAAAGTATAGAGGGGATGTCAGAGGCAGGTTCTTTACGCAGAGAGTTGTGAGAGCATGGAATGCGTTGCCAGCAGCAGTTGTGGAAACAAGGTCATTGGGGTCATTTAAGAGACTGCTGGACATGTATATGGTCACAGAAATTTGAGGATGTATACATGAGGATCAATGGTCGGCACAACATTGTGGGCTGAAGGGCCTGTTCTGTGCTGTACTGTTCTATGTTCTATGTTCTATGTTCTATGTTCAAGTCCTGTGACTGTCTCTGCCTCACCTTTTCCTACAAGTGCGGGGAACCCCTCTCCCCCCATTCTGATCTCCAGCATCTCTGCACGTCTGGAGTTGTTCGCTCTGTAACCTACTTCCATTGGTGCTCCCTCCCCACCCTCGTTCTTCCCTTTCTCTCTCTCTCTCTCTCTCTCTCTCCCGCACCCCCACTTTGAACCTCACATGCCCCCCCCGTACCAGAGTCCACAATCCTCTTAGGTGACATTACAAATTGTAATGTCATCGATTTCCACGCCCTGATAGCATCTGGTCCTGAATGAGAAAGGATTTCTATGAAATGCATAAAATTCCAACAGCTCTGGAGAGACGGAATGCCTGCCTTATCTGGAGGGAGAGGGGCGGTGGGGGTCGCGATGCTGGTGAGGTCTAGATCAATGAGGTCTCGGAATACCGGCACTGAAGCGAGGAGAAATGTCCTTGCTTAAGGGGCTGGTGGACCTCCCTACCACAGATGGCCATGATGCCGTTGAATATTTTTAAGAAATAAATGGAACTCCAGGCCAAAGGAGTCAAGGTGGTGGTGGGGGGAGGGGGGGTGGGTGTTGGGAGAGACACCGCGAGGTACATGAAGATGAGGTGGAGGGTCAGTCACCCTCTGTTGAGTGGCTCAACGGGCCGAGTGGCCATCCTTTTCTCTCCCGGGGTTGGTCTTCTCCGCATTTTCGCCCGACTTGCTGAAGCAGTTGCTGCGTTTCTCTTCCAATCGTCTCCTTCCCACCCCCATTTCAGGAATCCAGAAAGGGCTGAGCTGTGAGATCTGGCCTGGCGGATATTATGGGATGGACAGGGTCTATAGAGCTCTGGGGCTGCAGATGCTCAGAGGAGCCGAGTTGGATCCGTCGTCGTTGGGCCCGGGGCAGAAGAAAGGGTAGAGCCTCTCGGTGAAAGGGTGGGTGTAGGTGTGCAGATGGGACATATTATCCGCATTGTAAAATGAAACCTGCCCGGCCCCATGGTCCAGCAGGACCCCCACCTTCCGGGGCCCGGCACTCAGGCTGAGGGGGGTCAGGGACAGGGCGGTGCGGGCCACACAGCCGTGCTTGGGGAAGAGCCAGACGGTCCAGTACCCGCACTCGGGCGTGGGATTGAACTCCCCCTTCCGAGGTGCGGACTCCGCAGCCACCCCCAATCCCCACCACGTCTTATCGGCCACTTCCACCTGCCAGTAGTGCCTTCCAGATGTGAACCCCTCTGACGCCAGGATGAAAGCACCGCGGTCGAATCTCTGCGGAACATCCGGGAGCTCCCGCTCTTCGTTCCCCAGCCTCACGCTGGCCCGGTCCTCGGACACCATGAGCCAAGGGTTAGCTGTATCTACATCCAGAATCACTGAGGCTGGGGCTATGGGAGAGACAGAGAGAGAGAGAGAGAGAGAGATGGGTGGAGGATGGGTGATGATTTCCCAAAGTGATTCCTGAAACCAGAGTCTCCACTTTCCCTTCTGTTTAATAAACACTGACAACATGCCCCACACTTCCCAGTGTTTCTCTACATTAGAGGATTTTCTGGGAGGACCCAGCGGAACCGACGATTTCACTTTCTGGCATCTCCCCATACGCGGCTATCCCGATCGGAAATTCCTGCCCACCCCTCTTCCTCCTCCCGTCCGCTTCCACCACACACCCCAACCATTGCACGCCCAGCCTCCACCACGTTGAGTCCCCATCCCATTTAATGTCACCTTCCCCCTCGACATACACCTCTACCACACCTTTCCCCACCCGGCCCCCACAACTTCAACATCGCGCCAACACCACTGGCCCAATTCCACCCCAACTCCACACTGCCCTCTCCCTCACTATGCACCTCCTGTACAGCACCCACCTCCTGTACCCTACCCACCTCCTGTACCCTACCCACCTCCTGTACCTCACACACCTCCTGTACCTCACACACCTCCTGTACCTCACACACCTCCTGTACCTCACCCACCTCCTGTACTGCACCCACCTCCTGTATCTCACCCACCTCCTGTACCTCACACACCTCCTGTACCTCACACACCTCCTGTACCTCACACACCTCCTGTACCTCACACACCTCCTGTACCTCACCCACCTCCTGTATCTCACCCACCTCCTGTACCTCACCCACCTCCTGTACCTCACACACCTCCTGTACCGCACCCACCTCCTGTATCTCACACACCTCCTGTATCTCACACACCTCCTGTACCTCACACACCTCCTGTACCTCACACACCTCCTGTACCTCACACACCTCCTGTATCTCACCCACCTCCTGTACCTCACACACCTCCTGTATCTCACACACCTCCTGTACCTCACACACCTCCTGTACTGCACCCACCTCCTGTATCTCACCCACCTCCTGTACCTCACACACCTCCTGTACCTCACACACCTCCTGTACCTCACCCATCTCCTGTACCGCACCCACGTCCTGTACCTCACCCACCTCCTGTACCCTACCCACCTCCTGTACCTCACCCACCTCCTGTACCCTACCCACCTCCTGTACCCTACCCACCTCCTGTACCCTACCCACCTCCTGTACCTCACCCACCTCCTGTACCGCACCCACGTCCTGTACCTCACCCACCTCCTGTACCCTACCCACCTCCTGTACCCTACCCACCTCCTGTACCCTACCCACCTCCTGTACATCACCCACCTCCTGTACATCACCCACCTCCTGTACCGCACCCACCTCCTGTACCGCACCCACCTCCTGTACCGCACCCACCTCCTGTACCCTACCCACCTCCTGGACCGCACCCACCTCTTGTACCTCACCCACCTCCTGTACCCTACCCACCTCCTGTACTCTCCCACCTCCTGTACCACACCCACCTCCTGTACCGCACCCACCTCCTGTACCCTACCCACCTCCTGTACCACACCCACCTCCTGTACCTCACCCACCTCCTGTACCTCACCCACCTCCTGTACCCTACCCACCTCCTGTACCCTACCCACTTCCTGTAGCTCACGCACCTCCTGTAGCTCACCCACCTCCTGTAATGCACCCACCTCCTGTACTCTCCCACCTCCTGTACCTCACCCACCTCCTGTACCTCACCCACCTCCTGTACCGCACCCACTTCCTGTACCTCACCCACCTCCTGTACCCTACCCACCTCCTGTACCCTACCCACTTCCTGTAGCTCACGCACCTCCTGTAGCTCACCCACCTCCTGTAATGCACCCACCTCCTGTACTCTCCCACCTCCTGTACCTCACCCACCTCCTGTACCGCACCCACCTCCTGTACCGCACCCACCTCCTGTACCGCACCCACCTCCTGTACCGCACCCACCTCCTGTACCCTACCCACCTCCTGTACCCTACCCACCTCCTGTACCCTACCCACCTCCCGTACCCTACCCACCTCCCGTACCCTACCCACCTCCTGTACCTCACCCACCTCCTGTACCCTAGCCACCTCCTGTACCGCACCCACCTCCTGTACCTCACTCACCTCCTGTACCACACCCACCTCCTGTACCTCACCCACCTCCTGTACCCTACCCACCTCCTGTACTCTCCCACCGCCTGTACCACACCCACCGCCTGTACCACACCCACCGCCTGTACCACACCCATCTCCTGTACCTCACCCACCTCCTGTACCCTACCCCACTCCTGTACCCTACCCACCTCCTGTACCGCACCCACCTCCTGTACCGCACCCACCTCCTGTACCGCACCCACCTCCTGTACCGCACCCACCTCCTGTACCGCACCCACCTCCTGTACCCTACCCACCTCCTGTACCCTACCCACCTCCTGTACCGCACCCACCTCCTGTACCGCACCCACCTCCTGTACCGCACCCACCTCCTGTACCTCACCCACCTCCGGTACCTCACCCACCTCCGGTACCTCACCCACCTCCGGTACCCTACCCACCTCCTGTACCCTACCCACCTCCTGTACCGCACCCACCTCCTGCTCCACACGCTCTTGCCCTCCCCATTGTCCCTCACTCCTGTTCTCAACCTCCCCATATCTGCCCCAGTTTTGCCCCATACCCAGCGACTGAAGAGTGAGTCTCTGACCTGCAGTTCGACTGAAGGAGGTGGCAATGTGGACAGGAAAACCGGAGAATGGAGAAGGTACAAGCTCAGTCAAGAAAAGAGGGAAGGGGAAGGAATGAAAGGGCAAGGGAGGCAAAAGTGAAGGCGGGCGTGCGAGGTGAACATCTGCAGTGGGGCAGGGCATCACCAGGAGCAGAAAGGAGATTGCTTTCATTTTGTAAAGTAGCTTTAACAGGAACAAAATTATGGGCTCCAACTGTCTGACCCACTGAATGCAGGAGGAGGGGAAACCTGTGATGCAGCGGTTGTGTTCCTACCTCTAGACCAGGAGTCCCGAATTTAAGTTTCACCTGCTCCAAGCATGTGTATTACTATTCGTGGACAGGTTGCTTAAATAAATTAAAAGAAAGATGTTAGTGACCTTGTCAAAGAATCACTGAAATTCTAGCAGGATAGGTTCAACTCCCAACCAGGGCACGTGCTGAAATTGGATTCTGATATAAATTTGGAACAAAAAGCAGGTCAAAGATATTTCGTGTGCTGTTGTCACCATTTGTTCAAGAAAAAAAATCACATAAATCCGTTTGAGGGATGTCATTATGTGATTCTAGACCATAACCGCCCCCCGAAATGGCTCAATTTGAGGGCAGTCTGTGACATTCAGATGTGGAAGAGGAAGGGGGTAAATTGTTTCCGGGCAGTGGGGAGGGGTTGGGTTTGGTGGAAGAAGGGGGAAATAAGTAATTCAGGGAGATGGTACGAGAAACTAATACAGAGGTAGCAAAGAGATAGGCAAATAGGCTGTAGCTGTGACACACTCAGTCCAAACAGTTTTACGACAATGAATCACACCAGGTCATTATATCCATAAACACAGAAGAATGAGATGGAAAAGGCCATTCAGTCTTCAAGTCTGCCCCACTGTTCAATATGGCCATTGCTGATCATCCAACTCAGTAGGTACCCCTAAACCCGCACTCCCCCATATCCATTTCTCCTTTTAGCTACTGGAGCTATATTTACCCAAAAGAGGAAAGCACAAACTGCACGCAGACTCATTGTGAGCTCCCAGTCAACTGACTGCAGTCTGCTAAGTGATAAATCCCAGAGATTCCGAGGAGAGAAATAGGGGCGATCCACAGGAAGAGTGACCCTCTCCCTTCCTGCCTACACTCTCTCAGGAGCTGACTCCAGTCTGTAGATGTTAAACTCCAAGGTTAGAGGAGAGGAGGCTTCGCTCTCTATCTAACCTCTTGCTATTCCTCTCCAGGGAGAGTTTGATAGGGTCACTGTGGAGGGAGCTTTAATTTCAGCTTAAAAGAGTAGAGGAGGCTTGACTCTCTAACCCCACGTTGCCCTTCTCCAAGAAGTGTTTGATAGGGACAAAGTAGAAGGAGCTTCAATTTCAGTTTAAAAACAGTAGAGAGAGCTTTACTCTGTATCTATCCCTGTGCTGTCCCTGTCCTGGAATCTTTTGATGGAGACAGTGTAGAGGAAGTTTTACTCTGCATCTAACCCCGTGCTGTCCCTGCCCTGGGAGTATTTGATGGGGGACAGTGTAGAGAGAGTTTTACTCTGTATCTAACCCCGTGCTGTCCCTGCCCTCGGAGTATTTGATGGGGGACAGTGTAGAGAGAGCTTGAATGTCAGTGTAAAGGAGAAGAGGCGGTTTTATCGAATAAAGGGAGCTTTACATTTAGTATAACAGAGTTGACAGGGACACGGTGATCATTCAAAACGGAGCCTGTACAAAACCTTTGCTCCAGGTCTTGCAAAGCAGGTAAAGAAGTGACTTACCGGGGTGGAGAGTATCCAGCATTTCTCTCCATGCCATGTACTGCAATGGGCCATTGAACTGTCCCAGAGGGAGGTGATCAGACACTAACGCCAGCTTCGAAAAATCCCCCTCAGACCTGGCAATTTGAACAAGTCAACTTCATCAAAGGGCCGTGAGCAACCTGCTGGGGATTTCACTAAAAACGGTGCAAAAACTCTCTCCTACCTGGTCTTCTGAGCTGTTTCCACCTGAAAAATAATTTTGCAAAGAAATAGATTTCAGTGTGTGAAGATTTGCCCTGAGGGCAGAAAAACTGTCACCAAAACAAATCACAAGGGGCATGGATAGGGTGAATAGCCGAGGTCTTTTCTCCAGGGTGGGGGAGTCCAAAACCAGAGGGGCATAGGTTTAAGGTGAGAGGGGAAAGATTTAAAAGGGACCTGAGGGGTAACTTTTTCAAACAGAGGGTGGTGTGTATATGGAATGAGCCTGTAGAGGAAGTGGTGGAGGCTGGTACAATTACAACATTTATCTGGTCGGCACATGAATAGGAAGGGTTTTGAGGGATATGGGCCAAATGCTGGCAAATGGGACTAGATTAATTTAGGATAATAATTCAGGTCTGCATGTACCAGTTGGACCAAAGGGTAATAGGAGATAATGGGAACGGCAGATGCTGGAGAATCCGAGATAACAAGGTGTAGAGCTGGATGAACACAGCAGGCCCAGCAGCATCAGAGGAGCAGGAAGGCTGACATTTTGGGGCCTAGACCCTTCTTCAGAAATGGGTCTGTTTTATTTTTGTGCTGTACAGCTCTACTTAAGACACTCACCAGGAGAAAGGAGGAAATTGGGGAAATTCTAGCGTCAGCTTGAAAACAGTTTCACTCTCAGTAACATGGAGTGACTCGAGCTCATTGGACGCTACAATGATGAAGCAGTGATGTTCTAAGGAAGGATCACTGGTCACGAAACGTTAACTCCGTTTTCTCCTTCACAGATGCTGCCAGTCCTGCTGAGCTTTTCCAGCAACTTTTATTTTGTTCCTGATTTACAACATCCGCAGGTCTTTGGGTTTTTAATAATAAGGCGGTGTTACACTCAGGCCAGCAAACAAACACACACCGTAACTGGAATGTAATGTATCAAAGATAATAGGAACTGCAGATGCTGGAGAATCCGAGATAACAAGGTGTAGAGCTGGATGAACACAGCAGGCCAAGCAGCATCAGAGGATCAGGAAGGCTGATGTTTCGGGCCTAGACCCTCATCATCCCGAAACGTCAGCCTTCCTGCTCCTCTGATGCTGCTTGGCCTGCTGTGTTCATCCAGCTCTATAACGGTGTTATCTGGAATGTAATGTGATCTCCGGGACATCCAATAGTTTTGCAAGCAATGTTTGACTGGTTTCCAGGAATTTACAGGTGCTATGTGTTCCAACCCCACCCCCACAACCCCTCAGAAAAGCAAGAGGGACCACAGTGACATTGAGTCTAATTTCACATCAACCCCTCAATCCATTTCAAAGCTGTACGACTGTTTCCCAAAGCTCACCCTCAGAAATGTCACGTCATCTCGCTGCTCCATCTGTTCCTGCATCTTTGTAATCTCCTCCTGGATTGAATTTAAATTCTCCTGAATCTCTCCAAGGTTCTTCCCCATCGCGTCAAGAATCCTCTCCTCTTCCCTCCTGAGCTCTCTGAGCAAACGCTGCTCTTTCGCAGCGAGAACCTGGTGCATTTTAGCGAACTGGGATGTGATGTGCGACTGCAGACAGTTCGCCTGTTCCTACCAAAGGAAATGGGGGTGTGTTGGGGGGTGGAGGATGAAGAGGAGAATAAAGATCATCTATCAGAGGTAATAGGAACTGCAGATGCTGGAGAATCCAAGATAACAAGATGTGGAGCTGGACGAACACAGCAGGACAAGCAACATCAGTAATGATTTCTGATGAAGGGTCTAGGCCCGAAGCGTCAGCCTTTCTGCTCCTAAGATGCTGCTTGGCCTGCTGTGTTCATCCAGCCCCACACTTTGTTAACAAAGGTCATATACTGTGATAACAAAGTGTGGAGCTGGATGAACACAGCAGGCCAAGCAGCATTTCAGGAGCACAAAAGCTGATGTTTCGGGCCTGGACCCTTCATCAGAAAAGGGGGATGGGGAGAGGATTCTGAAATAAATAGGGAGAGAGGGGGAGGCAGATCGAAGATGGATAGAGAAGAGGATAGGTGGAGAGGGGAGTATAGGTGGGGAGGTAGGGAGGGGATAGGTCAGTCCGGGGAGGACGGACAGGTCAAGGGGGTGGGATGAGGTTAGTAGGTAGGAAATGGAGGTGCGGCTTGAGGTGGGAGGAGGGGATGGGTGAGAGGAAGAGCAGGTTAGGGAGGAGCGGACCAGCTGGGCTGGTTTTGGGATGCAGTGGGGGAAGGGAAGATTTTGAAGCTGGTGAAATCCACATTGATACCATTGGGCTGCAGGGTTCCCAAGCGGAATATGAGTTGCTGTCTGTACCGCGATAGAGGGAGTAGGTGACCCAGAAGGGAGTGGGGTGGGTTGACTTACCTTAACTTCAGAAATCTGGCGGATCTGCTTCAGTTCTGTGTGTAGAAACAGCGCTCTCTTGTCATTCAGAGATTGTAAAGAAGATTTCAGCTGCTCCTGCGGGGAAAATCACAAAACGAAGGGATTAGACTCTGAAAAAGCAAATGTCATTGGGTTAATCTGAAATCACTCTTACCTTGTACATTTCCACCGCTTCTTTGATGGGCATGAAACTGTGAGACTTGTGTCCTCGCGAATCTCTGCAAACGTAACAGATCAGTTTCAGGTCAGTTTCACAGAACAGCTTCACCTCCTCCTGATGCTCCTGACACCAGGGCTTCACGTCGCACGGTTTCGACTCCAGCCTGAGTTTTCTCGCCCTTTCCGCCAGATTCGCTAAGGCCCGGTTCACGGTGAGCTTCTGGCGCGGAAATTCCTGCCCGCACTCCGGGCAGGAGTTCCTCGCCTCCCGCTCCCAGGCCCCCGTGATACACGCGCAGCAGAAGTTGTGACCGCACTCTAGCGAGACCGGGTCGGCGAAGAAGTCGAGGCAAATCCGACAGTGCACGTCCTCGGTCCAGCTCTCGGGCTGCCGCCTGTAAGCCATGTTCACACACCCTATCGCAACACTTCCTGAAGCAAAACCACCCGCTTTCAGTTTCGCTCCGCCAGCTAGCACTGCGCTCAGGGCATTGCCTGTTGGCGGAACACGCCGCTCTCCACCTTCAGTATTCTGCAGGGACCGCTACCTCCCGTTCTCCACCTCCTCCATCAATCCTAACGCTCCCTCCACATGCTTAAGGGGAGGAAATGGCCCAGTGGTATTATTTGCTGACCTGTTAATCCAGAGACCCTGGGAATGCGGGTTCAAATCCCACCGCAGATAATGGGAACTGCGGATGCTGGAGAATCCGAGATAATAAAATGTGGAGCTGGATGAACACAGCAGGCCAAGCAGCATCTTGTGCTTCTGTGCTCCTGAGATGCTGCTTGGCCTGCTGCGTTCATCCAGCTTCACACTTTGTTATCTCAAATCCCACCAGATTTCAGTTTTTTAAAAAAAATCCCTGGAATTATGAATCTAATGATGACCATGAATCCATTGTCAGGAAAAAACCCATCTGGCTCACTCATATCTTTCAGGGAAGGAAGCTGCCATCCTTACCTGGTCTGGCCTATATGTGACTCCAGATCCACAGCGATGATGAGCCATTAATGCTGCCCTAGCGAGCGATACCCTCATCCTGTGAATGAATAAAATAGCAGAAAGTGTAACGCTCACAGGGTCATCTCCTCACTGTCCCAATGCCCCAGAACACACCTTCCAAGGGAAGCAGCATTTCACTGTGCTTCTTTTAATCTAGTCTCCTGCGTTTGCTGCTCGCAATGAGGTCGCCTTTATATCAGCAAGACTATTTTATTTCAAAATACACCTCATTCATCTTTATATAGAGACATAATCACAAACACAGTTCGGTCATCTTCAATAGCACAACATGGGAACAAGCGAACACTGGGGTTCGACTCTACTCAAACAAACCAAAAGCACCTCTTACTTGAACCATAGATAACACAGTGTGGGTATGAGAGATAATGGGAACTGCAGATGCTGGAGAATCCAAGATAACAAAGTGTGGGGATGGATGAACACAGCAGGCCAAGCAGCATCTCAGGTGCTCCTAAGATGCTGCTTGGCCTGCTGTGTTCATCCAGCTCCACAGAGTGTGGGTATGACTCACTCAGAGATAGTAAGCACTGCTGATGCTAGAATCAGAGATAACTCAGTGTGGAGCTGGAGAAACACAGCAGCGTCAGAGCAGCAGGAAAGTTAACATCCCGGTTTGGGGCCCTTCTTCAGAAATCAACTTTCCTGCTCCTCCCACCTCTGATGCTGCCTGGCCTGCTGTGTTCCTCCAGCTCCACACTGTGTTGTCTCTGACTCTAGCATTGGCAGTTCTTGCTGTCTCTTACTTGAACCAGACTGTATTCACATGCATTGGAGGCACCAGGGAGGTGAGTCACTGAACAGAGCCCCATTTAACTTCAACAGGAAGAGACAGGCGATCACTCTCCAGAACATCTTGGCTCTTTCAGACCCCAGACCTTTCAGACCATTGTCATTTCAATAAACTATCCGTTTGTTTTCATACGACCATTTCTGTCGTGTCTTGCTACAATAAGACCAATGAGCAGAAGCAGGCCTTTCGAATCCGCTCCACCATTCAATGCGATCATGCTTGAGAGATAACCGTCAGCTCCACTTTCCTGCTTCTTCCCCATAATCCATGATTCCCTCATTGATTATAAATCTATCTCAGCCTGGGATATATTTAGTGACCAAGCCGGGGAAAAAAATCCCACCCTCACTCATCTCTGACTGAAATGAACGGTCCTTGAGCTGCAATGTTCCAAAGATGCATAAAGTAGGGTTGAGGCACCTCACAGACTTTGGGGCACAATATTGAGTTCCACAACCAAATCCCAACAATTCAGAGTGTGCCATGTATCCTCCGTTTTCTCTTCTGTTCTCCCTCCCACTTCCCGCAGGCTTTGTTTGGTTTTCTACAGCGTGGAAGCAGGCCACTCGGCCCCTCAAGTCAACACGAAACCTCCAAAGAGCATCCCACCCTGTAACCCTGCATTTCCTCATGGCTAACGCACCTAACCTGCACATCCATGGACACTGGGGCAATCTCCCATGGCCAATCCACCCTAACCTGCCCATCTCTGGACCATGTATCTGTGTATAAAAACCTTATTTGCCCAATCCCTTTCAGTTCTGCAAACAAGTAAAACATCATACAGGGCTTGAACATTATTCCGTTTCTCTGTCCACACCTGCTGAGTTTCTCCAGCATTCTCTGTGGTAACTCTGCCTTGAATAAATTCAGTGACCCAGTTGTTTTTTTTGGGAAGGAAAATTAACATGTGTCACCCACAGTGCTGAGAGGAGGGATCCAGGTTATTGACTCAATGATGGTGAATGAACTTTGATTATAGTTCCCAACCAGGACAGTGAATGGCCCTGGAGAGGAACTAGCAACGTGTAACGCTCCCATGAATAAAAGACTGCTCCCTAATTTTGAAACAGTGTCCACTAGCTCTGAGCTGACCCACAAGAGGGTACACCTTTCCACATCCATGTTGTCAAGGCCATTCACAATGTTATACATCTCAATCCAGCCATTCTTCAATCAATCAATTATCCTTCCATACCTTTTTAAACACTAGTGTTAAAGCCCAACCTGTCTTCACAGGACAAGCTGTTCAATCCAGATATTAACTAATTATGCCTTCTCCAATGTATTTACACCACTCTGTAAATAAGGAGACCAAGACTACAGTGTACTTGAGATGTCGTTCACCATCGCCCTTGTAACTAAAGCTGTGCTTTGGGATCTGAGAATATGCTCACTTCCCAAACTGTGACTGGGGCTTATCAGGCTTACTTAACCAATTGATTTCAAAAACACATTTTAGAGCAATGAAGACTAACTGTCCCACTAAATTCATTAAGGATAGCTTCTGAGAGCAATATGTCATGGACCCAACCAGGAAGAGGGCCATCTTGGATCTGGTAATGGGTAATGACACAGGTTTTTTGTTTAAAAGAACCTCAGAGTAGAAGATACCCTTGGAAATAGTGATCATAACATGGTACAGTTTCATATTCAGTTTCAGAGTGAGAAACTTGGATCAGAAACAACTGTGTGTAACTTGAATGAAGGGAATTACAATGAAATGAGGATAGAGTTACCTAAAGTGAACTGTGCAGATAGATTAGCAAGGCCTGATAGCAAGAACACAAGGGCAGTCATTTAAGGAGGTAATTTATGATTCTCAGCAAAAGTGCATCCAAGTAAGGGAGGAAAGATTGTAAGGGAGGGATATACCAACCATGGCTAACCAAGGAAGTTAAGAAATATTATGTCAGAATAAAAAGCCGCTAAGAAGGCAAAAGTCAGTGATAGCTCCAAAGGCTGGGATAAACTAAGAATCCAGAAACCGAGGTCTAAAGTGATCGCAAAGACAGAGAAAAATAGGTTGGATTCTACTCACTGGAGTTTAAAAGAATTGCGAGAAGAACACAGGTTTCTTAAGGACCTTGACAGGGTAAATGCTGAGAGGATGTTTCCCCTCATTGGACATTCTCGGACCAGCGCGCATAGTCTCAGAATAAAAGGATGCCAATTTAGGACTGAAATGAAGTGGAATTTTTCTCCAGAGCATTGCAAGTATTTTTTGGAACTCCTTGCCACACAGAGAGCTGCTGGGGCAGAGTCCTGGTGTATATTTAAGGCCTATATGGATTGATTCCTGAACAGTCGGAAAATCAAGGGTTACGGGGAAAGGGCAGGAAAGTGACCTGAGGAATGTCAGTTTAGCCATGATCTAACTGAATAGGGAGCAGGCTTGAGGGGCTGAATGGCCCAACCCTGTTTCTTATGGTCTCATAGCCTGGAGCAGGAATGTGAGAAATTGGTGAGAGGGACTTCCCAGACACAAGAATATGTGGGATTGGTGGGAAAGGTAGTGTGAGTGAGGGTTTGGATATATCACCCCAAATCCAGGAGTGAGAGGGCAAGTTTTGGGGGCAAAAACACACTAGATCAAGGAGTGTGACTGAAGTGTAGCTGAGGCCATCTGAGACACGACGGTGTGAATTGTTGTTTGGAGAGATCCTCCCCACTCTGGGGGTATAAGAGAGAATTGACAGAACCTGCCCAGCAACAGAACATTGAGATTGCGGTTAGTGGGAATGTCCCAGATATTGGCTTAGCATTAGCAGGAATGGCTAATAGCGACCTTCCATAGTTGGAAGGGTTTAAGACGGGGACATCAAAAGATTGAGTGTTGTGAGAGACAGACTCTAGAAAACGTGACAGATAGAGGAGTGTGAAGAGCGTGGCACAGTGGCTCAGTGGTTAGCACTGCTGCCTCACAGTGCCCAGGGACCCAGGTTCAATTCCACCCTCAGGCAACTGTCTGTGTGGAGTTTACGCATTCTCCCTGTGTCTGTGTAGGGTTTTCTCCAGGTGCTTCCAGCTTCCTCCCACAGTCTAAAGTTGTGCAGGCTCACTGGGTTAACCATGCTAAATTGCCTGTAGTGTTTAGGGAGGTGTAGATTGAATGGGACGCTCTGTGTGGAAGGAAAAACTTTACGTCACAAGGGTGGATGGGAATTTAGGCCAAGACAGAAAAGGCAGCCATGGGAGAAACTGACAGCATAAGAAAAGCACTTTAATTAGTTTAACATGTGGGATTTTAATAAACTTAGCAGAAGTCAGGAAGTAGTTACTCAGAATGTGTTATCGCTACATGCATGTTACTTTAGCTGGAGCTAGAGAAGGATCTCTGGATATATTGTCACTATAACAAGGTTTTAGGCTGACTTCGAGATGTCCCTTGTATCTCTGTGGGGCCTAGTTACTGATAAGCTAGAGTTTCAATCAAACTGTATATCACTCCCCTTGCTAGCTGTATGCCGAAGGTCATTTGAAAAAGTAATTAGTAAGGTATCTGTAAAATAGCACTCCTGTTTGTCAAGCAGTGTCTGTTTTCTTTAAACTTACAATGAGTGAATCAACAAACACAAGATGTCACGGGAACATCCTGCTCTGAAGTTAATTGTATAAACGAGATTGTTGTACACTGTGTCAGCAGAGTCAGGTGTCGGTGGAGATCGACACTCGGTTTCCTTGGTACCAAGTGAGAAAATAAACTGATTTGAACGAGAGCTGGAGTCAAGTCTCATTATTAGTTAAGTAGAAATAAAATTGTCTACAACTTCTGAGAGTTGGTGTGGACTTGTTGGGCCAAAGGGCCTGTTTCCACACTGCAGGGATTCTATGAAGACAGAAGGATTACACAAGACAGAGAGTATGGAGAGAGTCTACAGATTGTTATGGACCAGACTAGAACAGACCCCCACACAACATTTTGAGAAAGTAGGCTAGATCCTAACATTTCTAATTTTAAAGGTAGATGTGAAGTGGGAGTTCCAGATGCAATTCAATAGGTCAAACGACTCAACATTAAGCAAAACACAATCTATTTAAACACTACAGCTAAAATACATGCAAAGAAAGAGAAATTTAGAACAATTTAATTCTATTGGAAACCTTAATAGAATAATAGATACAGTAACTATTACTATTTAAACACAGCTCTTGGAAAAAAGGCAAATTCAGGAAAATAGGTTTGTCTCACAGGTAACCCAGCAGCTGAGAGAAACGCTGCCTTCTGGCTGTAACTGACAGAGGGAAAAGAAAGCTTCGACTTCTTCAAGCCCATGTCAGCAACTGGTTCAATTTCAACCTAAAATCTAACAAAAAAGCCCAACAAAATCCTGGTCTATGAGAACTGGCTGCATCCAGCCAGGCTGCTTCTATTGTTCCAACTTTTAAAAAAAAATCCAGGCCTCACAAGCTGTTTATTCTTGTTGTTTTGGTCGACTGCTTGGTATATCTGACTTACAATCACGCTTCAAAAAAACAGACAGAATACATCTCTTAAAACCACAGCATCATCACAAAAGGGTGGCACGGTGGCTTGGTGGTTAGCACTGCTGCCTCACAGTGCCAGGGACCTGGGTTCCATTCTACCCTCGGATGACTGTCTACGTGGAGTTTGCGTGTTCTCTATGAGTCTGCATTGATTTCTCTCACAATCCAAAATGTGCTGGTTCGGGTGGATTGGCCTTGCTAAATTGTCCATAGTGTTCAGGGATGTGTAGATTGTGAGTTATAAAGGTATAGGTCTGAGTGTCAGTGTGGGCCGAAGGGGCTTGTTTCCATGCTGTAGGGATTCTATCTAAGATGGAAGTGTATGAAAGAAGTGAACATCCTAAATCACTGAAATAGGATTTGCTTCTGTACTGAACTATTTTTGAAGTTACAGATTGACAGTAATTTGACGTGGAGTTTACAGCTTCCATCTGTTTAACAACCTTCTCTCTCTCACACTTGGTGAAGAATTTCAGGTTCGCAGGAAGTAAATGGAAGTCAAACGTTAACAGCTCCAATGAAATCCAAGAGAGAGTCACAGAGGATCACACCCCATCTAGAATAGCGAGTGAGAAGCGATTCCAACTGCTAAAAGAAAAACAGGGAGAGGACAGAGAAAAATGCGCAAAAGAAGCAAGGATGATGTGCGAAAAAAAACACATTTCCCCACAACGAGTAGCCTAAGGTCTGTTTGGAATTGTGGTTGAGGTAATTTCAATTGAGGTTTTCAGGAGGGGCATCAGATGGCTATTTGGATAGAAATAGTGTGTGAGGGTATGGGGGAAAGGGTAGGAGACTGGCACAGCATAATGATGCTTGTTTAAGTACTGGTGCAGGGACAAGGAGCCAAACTGCCTCCCTCTGCCCCATTACAATGCTCTTTCTAAACTGGTCATCAAACGCCTAAATTCTGCAATGTCATTTTCTCACAGCCTTGCATGCTAGGGCCATTTCATCCATCTATCTTAATCGCTCATCCAAACTAAGCCAGCTCACTACTCATCGGTCACTGTAGACAAGCGCAGTAAGTGTTAAAGATATTTGCTTACCATTCACCCCTCCCCAAAGACTGACCGATTTGCACAAAGGAGGGTGAGGGAGGGTTTGGGATTTTGGGAGGGCCGCTCCCTCTCCATTGCGGGTAAAAAAAAACCTGGTCATGTTGAATGTGCCGCAGATCTAGCCCATTCTCACAGCCTGTGCTGTTGCAGTCACCTGAGCCAGCTTCCACTTCATCTGGAGGTCTAAGGCAGACTGTGTCCACAGGGTCAAGGCACAATGGGAGAAGGACCACCATCTTAAGGTCTTTCTGCAAAAGTCCTTCAGGGGGACTGTTCAGTTATTGGACCCTCCCTCAAAAGCATGTAAATATTACCTTCCACAAGTCACAAATGCCTCGTGTTTATTTGATGGAGATCTGAGAGACTGGGCAATTACCGGTGGAATGCAAAATTACAGTCAGTCCCTCCTCACACTGAGTCAGGAGGCCCAGAAGGTCAGGGAGTATCCTTGGCAATGAGGATGGGACCTGAGTCAGTTTCTCAAAAGGACAACATGTCCCTCGTTCCCCCCTTATTTTCTCAGGCTGCAGTCCTGTCTTCGTTCCAGGACAGCAATGGGAATAATTCAGAGTTCCTGACAACCTGTGGGTCAGTTCAGGCGCCTCTGCACGTGCTGTTCCTTCAGGATATAATCTCTCTCAGGACTGAAGATAATGCAGTCACTCGTATCAGAAGGCCACACACCCAGGACATTTGACCCATACGCGCCCAGTTCCATGTTGTCTGTCCGTCATGGAGA
Organism: Stegostoma tigrinum; assembly: GCF_030684315.1. Classification (NCBI taxonomy): domain Eukaryota; kingdom Metazoa; phylum Chordata; class Chondrichthyes; order Orectolobiformes; family Stegostomatidae; genus Stegostoma; species Stegostoma tigrinum. Next base: position 13,371,470 of record NC_081387.1, on the reverse strand, counting down.
AACTTTGAGCGGGAAATAGCTTTGACCACAAGTCCATCAGGAGGTGGTCAGCACGCAGGATCCTTGAGATCCTGGGGGAAAACAAGAGGGTGGATCTCCTGTTGCATGTGGCTCCCTGAGCAGACTGTCAAAAACAGTCATCATCAGAACTTTCCAACAAGCACCAGGACGTCACTTGGCTGTTGGTGAGAAGGGCACTATCTGTGTGATCCTTCATGTATGCCCAGGCGGCCTGTGCCACCACACGCTGCCCTGATTGATTGGGCGCAGTCGAGGCTGTCACACATCTCCTTCTAGAATTGGCCTCTGCGAAGGAAGTCTGGAGAAAGATGCAGTGGTTTTTCTCAAGGTTCATCCCCAGAAGGTCTGTGACGCGGGACCCTGTGCTCTGTTCCCTGGGACTCACGTTGAGACAAACATCAACTGCGCCTGGAGGACCATCAACTCGGTGAAAGACACTCTTTGGTCTGCTTGAAATGTGTTGGTTTTCCAGAGCAAGGAGTTGACCCTGACCAAGTGCAGAATGGTACATTCCAAGGTCCAGGTCTACGTGCTGAGGGACGCATTAAAGCTTGGGGCAGATGCTGCCATGGAGCAATGGGGAAAGACCACCATCTGAAGGCTTTTTCCAAAGTACAGCAAGGGTCAGTTATGTTTCTTAAAACCTTCTTTGCTTTAATGGGAATGTAAATCATTTCCTTTCACTTTTATAAAATGCCTTTTAGTTGCAACAAGGTTGAAACACTAACAGGGAGTACCAAAATTCCACTGTATTTTCTGCAAATTCTGTACTAAACTGTTTTTTGGTTGTATTTACTGATAAATAATTAATGAATAAAGTGTATTTTATAAGTAGGAAAATGCAAAGTTTCTTTAATAGCTTCAAATAGCTTCTTCTCATACTGAGTGAAGATTCTAATTTGCAGTTTGACTGTGATACTGGGGCATGCAGATATCCAAATGAAAAATGTGGTATTGTATTGTCTGAAATGTACAATTTAAATTTTTTGCAATAAACTTACAGATATACCATAAATAAGGTGCATTTTTGCAACAAAAAGAGGTCAGCACTGCTTTCACTCCACGCCCTGATTAGGTGTCAATCCCAAAATCCAGGAATGGATCTGATGACTTGCAACCTGAAACTGGCACTTGATCTTTCCAACGGGACTGTGATCTAGTTGTAGAGATCTACAGTACAGAAAAAGATCCTTTGATTCATCTCAAGCTCACCCATCAAACACAAGCACTTAATCTCATTTTCCAGCACTTGGCCCACAGCTTCGCATTGCCTGGCATGGCAAGAACACATCTAAAGAATTTATAAGAGCTTCTGTCTCTACTATCCTTACAGGCAGCGAGTTCCAGACTCACACCACCCTCTGGGTGAGAAAGGTTTTCCTCACATCTCCTCTAAACTTACTGCCTCTTACCCTAAGTCTATGCCTCCTAGTCATTGATGCCTTCATCATGGTTAAATGTTTCTCTGTAATAACACAAAGAACTGCAGATGCTGGAAATTATATTTTTAAGGTGAGAAGAGAAAGATTTGTAAAAGACATGAGGCAATTTTTATTCACGGAGAAAATGATTCATGTTGGAATGAGCTTCCAGAGGAAGTGGTGGATGTGGGCACAGTTACAATGTTTAAAAGACATTTGGATAAGTACATGAATGGGAAAGGTTTGGAGGGATATGGGCCGGGAGCAGACAGGTGAGACGAGTCTAGTTTGGGGATATGGTCGACGTGGACTGGTTGGATCGAAGGGTCTGCTTCTATGCGGTATGACTCCGCAACTCAACCTGAAATAAAACCAGAAATTGCTGGCGAAACTCAGCAGGTCAGGCAGTGTCTAGGGGAATAAATCAGAGCTACAGTTTCGGGTGCTGTAGCTCATTAGAACTGTTGGTCGCTCGGTTTCTCGAGCAATTTCTGCTTTTGTTGCAGAATCTCCAGCATCTCCTTGTTTTATTTTAGTGTTTAACTCACAGCCATATCTCTTCCAGGTTAAGGAATTCTGCTCTTCCCTCCAACAGGATTTCTATTTCCACCTATCCGCTCACCTCTCCTCTTGCCCCTTGTCTTCCACATTAAGTGTCACATTTTCCCGGCTGTTAATAGCTCTGACGAAGAGTCACTGGGCTCAAAACATTGACTCTACTTTCTTCCCACAGATACAGCCAGACCTGTTGAGCTTCACCAGCAATATATGCGTTGGTTCCTTCCTGTCAGCCCTGAGACCTCACCTCATAACTTTGCACACCTCAGTCATTTTGGCCCTAGCCTCCTCTACTCTAAAGAAAACAACCCCAAGTCTGTCCGCAAGTGATACTCTCCCGGCAAGACTACATCCCAGTAAATCTCCCCTACACCCTCACTTGTGCTATCAGATCCCTTCCAATGACGTGTGGACTCCAGCAGCTGAATACACCACGACATGTTTGACTGCACCATTACGGAGAAACGTCGTTACTTTTCTCATCTGCATACGTCCCAATGATCCCTGCCCCAATTGCTATCCCAGCAATTTCTGGAGAGAAATACCATGATGAGGGCTCAGCATAGGAAGTTTATCCCCGTTTGAAACCTCCTCCAGAATTCGACATCCTCCCAAATAAACAAAGCTTCCAAGCATGAAGACCAGCCCCATTCCCTTAGTTGGAAACATTTCACCAACTTCCCTACCAGCTACCAACTAGTGTACCAGACCAGTTGGAAACTGCTGATGCAGGTTGCTGGGTATTCATGTATTCTCCCAGTTAACACTGATTGCCTTACTATCACTGGGAAACCAAGTACACGCAGAGTGCTTGTGGCACAGTGGTAAATGTCCCCCTACCCTGGAGTAGGGGGACCTGGGTTCAAATTCCACATGCTTCTGAGGTATGTAATGACTTTGTGAAACAGGTGGATTGTGGAAAAACTGGCTGAACAAGCAACACTTGCTGGCTAATTGCCTTTCGGCACAAAAAGAATGGACAGTAATTGCTGAGTCACGAGCACACAGAAACACTCATCAGTCAGGCAGGCAGTGCCATTTATTTCTCTGTCTGCACCGATGTGCCAACAGGTTGGACTGTACGGTAATGACAGCAGCAAAGTAAGAGGTGGGACTGCCAACACGAAGGGAAAAGGGCAGCGGCAGTTCCATTGCAGAGAAAGCACGCGGTTTGGGCGAGTGAAGGAGAAAGTTAAAGGAAGAACTGAAATGCATCACACACCATCCGTTTTTTAGCCACAGTGTGAACTCAGTGGCTCCCCACTCCCACAATGTTGTATTTGAGCAGCTGCTACTTTCGTTTAGAAGCAGTTTACAACATCAGAAGATTTCTGAAACACAACTCATAGGACTTAGAAAGTTCAAGGCTCAAACCAAGCAGAGTTCTTTGGAGAATTCATGCACCCCTTTGGGACTGTTAAAAGTAGACATGCACATGCATTAAAGTTGTGTAGGGTCTGTGGGACTGCTAGGCTACCAAACCATTTAAATTCCCTCCTGTTTAAATTGTTCTTTCTCAGCTCGGGAAAGAAAATCTCCAAATTCAATAGCTGACTGTTGACATATGCCTGAAGAGGTATTGTTATAGTCTTAACATGAGTGCTCTGCCGACCTATCATTATCACAGCAGGGGCTCTGCATTCAGCTTAACTGACAGCCCAAAGCGACAAGCTGTCTTTGATGTGGTGTTTGAATGTGAGTGTTCGTCTTTAAAAGGAATAAAGCAATTGAAAAAATTTAAATGTATTAATTAGGCCTTTATCAATGAGTGCTTTTGTCTTCCAACAAAGCGGCACGGTGACTCCGTGATTAGCACTGCTGCCTCACAGCGCCAGGGACCCAGGCTCGACTCCAGCTTCAGGCAATTTGTCTGTCTGTATGGAGTTTGCACATTCTCCCTGTGTCTGAGTAGGTTTCCCCTGGATTCTGGTTTCCTCTCACAGTCTAAAGATGCGCAGGTTAGGTGGATGGGCCATGCTAAATTGCCTCAGAGACTCCAGGGATAAGTAGGCTGAGTGGATAGCCATGGGAAATACAGGGTCAGGATTGGGGAATGGGTCTGGATGGGATGCCCTTCAGAGGACTGGTGTGGACTTGATGGGCCAAATGGCCTACCTCCACACTGAGGGGATTCTATGATTCTCCCTCAGGTTGTCTCCCTGATTTACCCTGCTCCTGCTTATTGACTCTGTCAATGGTCCTTACTCTAGGACATCTCTGTTTGAGTCCCTCCGGGCAGTGTCCTGACCCAGCTATCATCAGTTGCTCCAACAATGACTCTCCTTCTATCGTAAGGTCAGAAGTGGGAATGTACACTGATGATTGCACAATATTTAGAACTATTCCAACTCCTCAAACACTGTAATAGTCCATGTTAAAATGCAGCAAAACCTGGACAACACCCAGGCTTTGCCTCAGAAGTGGAAAGTTAAGTTTACACCATACAAGTGTCAGGCAGTACCCATCTCCAACAAGAGAGAACCTAACCATTGCCTCTTGACATTCAATGGCATTACCACTGTCAACTCCTCCACTATCAACTGTTGACCAGAAACTGAACTGGGCTAGCCATATAAATGCTGTGAGTATAACAGCGGTCTCTCAACATGATCAAGGAGCAGTCCATACCATCCTGGGGAAGGTAGTTTGGTTTGGGATTGGGATTTGGTGGCTGAGGGAATAATGATGGTGAAGTGTAGAAGTGTATGGCGAATATATGGCCGTCCAATTCACAAAGCAATGGGCTTGGGGGTAAATGAGCAATATTAACAGTAAAATACAGGGGCCAAACAGAAACAGGGGATATTGCTGTGTCTGGTGGCATTGCCTCCATTACAGTTCTAGAGGAGGCATAGAATTGGTAAAGAAACTAACGTTTCTTCATTGATTTAGTTTAGCTAAAACCACACAATTAAAGGATATTTATTGATGAGTCTCACATTGTATAGAGCTTTGGCGAGACCACTCTTGGAGTACAGCATGCAGTTTTTGGTGACCTTCTCTGAGGAAGGTTGTTCTGGCTATGGAAGGGAGTGCAGCGAAGGTTTAGAGGCTGATTCCTGAGATTGCAGGACTGATTATGAAGAGAGACTGGATTGGTTAGGACCAGAGTTTTTAAGAATGAGGAGGATCTCATAGAAACTATAAAATTCTAACAGAACTAGACAGGCTAACTGCAGGGAGGATGACTTGGGAGTCCCGAACCAGAGGACACAGTACATGTATACAGGGTAGGCCATTTGGGATTGAAATGAGGAGAAATGTCTTCACCTAGAGAGTGGTGAGCCTGTGGAATTCTCTGCTATAGAAAGCAACAAAGAATGTTTCCAAGAGGAATTTGTAGAGTTATAAAGTCATATAGTATATAAACAGATACTTTGGTCCAATTTGTCTGTGCAGGCTAGGTTTCCAAAACTGAACTAAATTGGTCCGCATTTGGTCCATATCCCTCTAAACCCTTCCTATTCATGTACCCATCCAGTTGCCTTTTAAATGTTGTAATTATACCAGCCTCCACCACTTCCTCTGGCAGCTCATTCCATACACACACCACGCTCTTCATTAAAATGTTGCCCCTTAGGTCCCTTTTAAATTTTTCCCCTCTCACCTTAAATCTATTCCCTCTAATTTTGGACTCCCCTACCCTGGGGAAAAAACCTTGGCTGTTCACCCTATCCACGCCCTTCATGATTTTATAAACCTCTATAACGTCACGTCTCAGCCTCCAACGCTCCAGGGAAAATGGCCGCAGCCTAATCAGCTTCTCCCCAAAGCACAAACCCTCCAACCCCAGGCAACATCCTTTTCTGAACCCTTTCAATTTTCACAACATCCTTTCAGGGAGACCCGAATTGAACGCAGTGTTCCAAAAGTGGCCTAACCAACCTTACCTCCCAAAGCCTACACTCAGTGCACCGAGCAACAGTCCATTAGGAAGGATCCTGCATTAAAAGTTCAGTTCAAAAAGTAATCTTTGAAAGGTAAGTGGGTAACAGTTTGTTTGAGTCAGAAGTGGGGATTTGACTCCGATCAGATGGCATTGAGATGTGATTTTAAACTGAGACACCATCTGGACTCTCAAGTTGATGTCAATGATCCCAAGGCACTGCCTTAAAGAAGTGTAGGGGAGATTTCTGCAGTAGCCTGACCAATAGTCATTCCTCCCTCAACAGCATTGGGATGAATTTTCCCAATCTTCAGCACAGTTTTCGTTCCAGACAGATTCATGGTGGGTAGTCTGCCGCAGCTTGTATCAGTGTTCCTCCAGCAACTCTTCACTCCGTAGCTTATTAGTTTTGTAACTGGCCACCCAGACCCAGTCTCGTACCATGGTGCACGATGCGTGACGGAAATGCACATCGCTACCGGTTGGGGGCTTGCACAGTCCACGCTGCCTCAGTGTGAACCCACCTCAGTAGGTGCTGCAAGCCAGGAAGTGACCCCTACACTGTGATCGTGAACGACTGGAACTGCACAAAGGCTAGCGCCCTGGTTCACATCCAGAGACCTGAAGGTGCTCATGGATGGGGAGGACAGGAGAATATCGGTGCTGTTTCTGTATGTTTTAGGAATCTCACATACTTTAAACTCAAATCCCTAAATGAGTTTGTTTCTTTGAGGTTTTAACAGGAGGCAGTCTAGTGTAAGAACTCAGGAAACATTGCTTAAGTCATAAATAGGGTTTTTAGCCAACAATCCAAAACTAGAGGGGCATAAGTTTATGGTGAGAGGGGAAAAATTTAACAGGGGCCTATGCGGCAACTTTTTCACTCAGAGGGTGGTGTGCATGGAATGAGCTTTCAGAGGAAGTGGTGGAGGCTGGTACAATTACAACGTTTAAAAGGCATCTGGATGGGGACATGAAAAGGAAGGGTTTGGGAGATACGGGCCAAACGCTGGCAGATTGAACTAGATTCATTTAGGATATCTGGTTGGTATGGACAAGTTGGACTGAAGGGTGTATTTCTGTGCTGTACAAGTCAATGACTATCTGTTACTGTATAACCAGAGCACTGCAATGAGAAGCCTCACTTTCAAAGGAATGTGAGGGTCTTTGATAAAGAAATGATTTACCAGGATGGCTGCAGGAGTGAGGGATGTTAGATTAGGTTTGAAAAGCTGGGATGGAGTGAAGGAGATAGAGGGGAGGAGTACGAGATTAGGACAGGTTTAGATACGGTACATGAAAGAAACGTTGCTCCTATCCTGAACTCTACATGACCTGCCAATGTATGCACAGAGTATAATCAATCTCAAATGAAAGCGAAATACCGCAGATGCTGGAAATCTGAAACAAACATGGAGAAAGCTGGAGAAACTCAGTTGGTCTGACAGCAGCTGAAGAGACAGAAAAACAGTCAATGTTTCGAGTCCTATATGACTGAAGAAGTGACATTTTCAGAACTGTCTATTCTGAAGAAGGGTCACTGGAGTCAAAAGGATAACTCTGTTTCTCACTCCACAGATGCTGCAAGACTTGATGAATTTCGCCAGAAATCTGTCTTTGTCAAATGATCAATGAGCAATATTGATTGGTTTCTTTAAAAGTGATAATCTCTGACTGATTTCCCTTCCTTATTGATTTCCTGTTAGTTTACTAACTCTATAGATCTCCACCAAGCTAACATGACACCTGCAGAGTAAGCTGTCCGTCTGCTTGACAGTATGTAGGTTCATCCCAACAGATTTGATATTGCCCCAAATTTTCCACTTGATAGACTTTGGAATTTTCGCAAATAATTAAATCTATCAAAACTTTTTTTAACTAAAAGGAGCATGTGTGACTCCACAATAACTGTCGATGCCTGAAACAAATTAAAGCTCATAATAACCATGCAAAGCTAATAGTTAAACTGCGAAGCTGTTTTGAAACAGAGCTATATCCTTGACTGTAAGCTTTTTACCTCAAAGCATTAGCATTAATTAGCATTTCAGAAAGATAATTGCCTTATCATCATCATCATTGGTAGTCCCTTCCAGATGAGGATGGCTCTATTCCACTCTCAGACTGTGCCTGTAGGTGGCTGTACAGATCAATGGGGCTACCACAGGCTCTGTTACACTTGGGGCAGGTGATGGTCACAGGAAGGGGTGGGTGGGGCGTTGATAATGGCACCGCGCTCCTTTCCCTGTTTGCTTTTCTCCCAACGGAAACTCTCCACGTGCTCCACGCCTTCCCGGATGCTCCTCCTCACTTAGGCCAGTGATTCCCAGGTGCCTGTGGGAATGCCGCACTTCCCCAGTGAGGCCTTGAGGGTGTCACTGGAGCGCCTCCCTCTGTCCACCTGGGGCTTGCCTGAGGTTTCGGAGCTGGGAGGAGAGCACCTGCACGGGGTGCCCTGTGTCGGTCACGTGGACAATGGGCCCAGCCCATTGCAGCACAGCAAGGGCGGTCAGTGCTCTCGATGCTGGGGATGTTGGCCTGGTCAGGGACCCTGGTGTCAGTGTGTCTTTCTTGGCAGCAGATGGCCTAGTGGCATTATTGCTAGCTGACTAAGCCAGAGACCCAGATAATGCCCTTGGTTCAAATCCTGCCAGAGCAAATGGTGCAAGTTGAATTCAACAGAAAAGAAATTAAGAATTAAACGATAAGCTTAACAGTTGTTAGAAAGCCAGCAATTTGCTGATGCCCTTTAAGGAAGGAAATCTGCTGTCCTTTTGAGGTCTGGGCTACATGTAGAGCTCTGGGCAATAAATGCTGGCCTGGCCAGTGAGTCCGCAGGAAATGACATCACCAACCCAAGGAAACCTAACCAGATAAATAGAAAGCAGGACATAACACCAGCGCTTCATCGGAGGCTCACTGATGATGTTACCTAGAATGGTGACGAAACGTCTGAAAGCTAACCTTCCAGCTCAGCGAGCAAACTCACATCCAGTGAGTCCCATGTCTCATAAACTAAATTAAAGTTGACATTAGCTTGGATCATAATAACATTACTTTTGACTTGGCCCGTGCAGCAATTCCTCATGACAGGAAGGGCTTTACAACGAACTACAATTGCAATAGTTCAATTCCTAGCTTAATCAGGTCATTTTTTTTTAGCTCATTCTCACAGGAATAGAACAGGGATGGGACTGACTGGATTGTGAGACAGTGTGCTGACATGGGCTTCACTCCCTTTGCACTGACATTTCTCTACAACCCAGAAAAGAATCAGAAAAAAAAACAGGTTTCGCTTTCATTTCTTTGCAGTGGAGCTTTATTTTGGGAACCAAAGTTTTGCTTTGAAGCTTTCATTTGGCAGAACCAGTTCTGTGAATGCCTCCCTGCAAAGAATATGCTCAATTCACAATGTAAGAACAGTTCAAACTAAGGAGGCTCATTCAGAAAGGAACAATAAGTGCCTTTCATTTAGTTTGCAGAGACAATATGCTTGTATTTAATTTATAAACCATATGACTGTTAATACTTCCAGTCTGATAATCTGTTGTTTGTTGAGAGGCTCACACAGTTATATTGCAGTCAGGAAGTCCCAGCTATTTCTACTGAAGTGTGTGGCAAATGGATCTCAGTGCAAGAAAATGTGAGGTAACTGGCTTTGGGCTTCAAAACATTACAGCAGGTTGCTTAGAGTTAGCAAGAACTGCAGATGCTGGAGTCAGAGATAACACAGTGTGGAGGTGGAGGAGCACAGCAGGCCAGGCGGCATTAGAGGAGCAGGAAAGCTGCTGTTTCAGGTCAGGACCCTTCTTCAGAAATGGGGAGGAGGCAGACAGCTGAGAGATTAAGAGAGGAGGGGTGGAACTGGAGAAGGTTGGTGGGATGGTGATAGGTGAATGCAGGTCGTGAGCCGGCGGGGGGGGGCGTAATTGGTCAGTGCAGTGAGAGTGATGGATAGGTGGGAGAGAAGATGGACGGGTTGTGTCAGGTCAATGAGACAGGGATGAGAAGGAGGATTGGTCTTGGGATGAGGCCGGGGCGGGGGAGATTTTGAAACTGGTAAAATCCACATTTAGGCCATTGGGCTGTAGGCTCCCAAGGTGGAATATGAGGCGCTGCTCCTCCAGTTTGTGGGTAGCGTCAGTGTGACGCTGGAAGTGGCCCAGGATGGACATGTCACCCAGGGAGGGGGGAGTTAAAATGGTTGGCGACCGAAAGATGTTGAGGGTTACTACCTTAACTGTTCAGACAGGGGGCAGTCACAGAATTGCTACAGCCCAGTAGGAGACCATCAGGCATGCATCAGTTCTATTCCTATTGCCACTCTCCTGCCTGTCCACATCATTTCTACCCAAATAATCATCCAAAGCCCCTCTTGAATGCTTCAACTAAACCTGCCTCCACCACATTTCGAGGCAGTGTATTCCATATCCTGACTATTGGCTCTTTCCACATCACCCCTTAATTCTTTTGCACAGACTTTAAAAGTATCCCCTTTCACTCTTGTTCTCTGTTGGGGGCAGAGTCCTTGTGTATATTTAAGTCTGATGTAGATAGATTGGAAAATCAGGGTTTATAATGAAAGGGCAGGAAAGTAGGCTTGAGGAGTGTTGGATCAGCCATGATCCTATTGAATGGCAGAGCAGGCTGGAGGGGGTGAGTGGTCTGCTTCTGTTTCTATTTCTCATGGAATTATATGTACAGAACATCACAAGCTATGGGTTCCCTCCAAATCTAACCCCATTCCTGAACTATCACTGGGGCACAATCTTCTCAGGACATTCAAAGCAGGCAACAAATGCCAGTGCCAATGTTCTCGACCACTGCAGGGGACAAGTTGCGGCCCTTGAAGAACAAGGACATCTGGGATGTGCGGGAATGATGCCTCATCCTGGGAGCAGATACCACCCCACCAACCTCCAGATACAACACATCATCCTCCGAAACTTCCGCCATCTACAATCCGACCTCACCACCAAAGACATTGTTCCCACCCCACCCTTGTCTGCCTTCCAGAGAGACCACTCTCTCCGCGGCTCCCTTGTCCGCTTCACACTCCCCTACAACCCCACCACACCCAGCACTTTTCCCTGCAACCGCAGGAAGTGCTACACCTGCCCCCACACACCTCCTCCCTCACCCCAATCCCAGGCCCCAAGAAGACTTTCCACATCAAGCAGATGTTCACCTGCACATCCGCCAAAGTGGTATACTGCATCCGCTGTACAGGGTGTGGCTTCCTCTACACTGGGGAAACCAAGTGGAGGCTTGAGGACCACTTTGCAGAACACCCACGCTCGGTTCGCAGTAAACACCTGCACCTCCCAGTCGTGAACCATTTCAACTTCCCCTCCCATTCCTCAGACGACATGTCCATCCTGGGCCTCCTGCAGTGCCACAATGACGCCACCTGTAGGTTGCAGGAACAGCAACTCATATTCCGCTTGGGAACCCTGCAGCCCAATGGTATCAATGTGGACTTCACAAGCTTCAAAATCTCCCCTTCCCCCACTGCATCCCAAAACCAGCCCAGCTCGTCCCAGCCTGCCTAACCTGTTCTTCCTCTCACCTATTCCTTCCTCCCACCTCAAGCCGCACCTCCATGTCCTACCTACTAACCTCATCCTGCCCCCATGACCTGTTTGTCCTCCCCGGATTGACCTATCCCCTGCCTACCTCCCCACCTATACTCTCCTCTCCAGCTATCTTCTCCTCTATCCATCTTCGGTCTGCCTCCCCCTCTCTCCCTATTTATTTCAGAATCCTCTCCCCATCCCCCTCTCTGATGAAGGGTCTAGGCCCGAAACGTCAGCTTTTGTGCTCCTGAGATGCTGCTTGGCCTGCTGTGTTCATCCAGCTCCACACCTTGTTATCTTGGATTCTCCAGCATCTGCAGTTCCCATTATCACTGGCTGGTTTGAAATGCAGGTTGAGACCAACACCGTAAGCTCAATTCCCACGAAGGTCCCACCATCTCAACTTTGCCCCTCACCTCTGGCATGGTGACCTTCAGGTTAAATCACCATGAGATGTCTCTCTAATGAGAGAGCAGCACTTTGCTGGCCTGGAACTAGGGGGTTAATTTGACCTTGCTCTGGGGTGTGCCCTAACACACCTGAGTAGGTTGATTAGAGTGGGATTTTCCATGAACAAAGCTACATAATTTGTGCCTCGCAAAAACCCCTGTCCTCAAGCATACATTGTCTATCTATCTGCAACAAATATGCCTACCCTTTGAGTAGATTAATGCTGAGCACAAGCACAATCTTTTTTTCAGCTTCCTAATTTGAAAAGAAATTATTGTAACCTTACGCTGGGTAAAGGAAAAGTAATTCAACACGGGGAAGGCTGGAGCGAGAAATCAAAAGTCAGAACTTGGGGAAAGATTAATTGAAGTGGAATTATAACAAGATTTTAGGCAGCTTCAAAATTAGGATTTTTTTTTTTAAAAAAAACTTTCGGGGTTTCCGCTTTCTCACACGCCAGGCTAAACATATTTACGACTCGAAACAGTAACTCTTGCTTCCTCTCCACAGATGCTGCCAGGCCTGCTGAGTTTCTCCAGCGATCTGTTCTTGTTTCAGATTTCCAGCTTTCTTGGCTCATAGTGTGGAGCCAAATGTTTTTCTTTTCAAATTTGCTTAAATGTAATTGAGAAGGCTTGACAACAGCGATCACTTAAATATGAAAGTTTACTAAGTAAGAATAATGCTTATAATGGCATTATTACCACTGTGATCATTTATTGATAAATGGAAAAGAAATGAGAATAAAAAGAAGCAATTGATGGGGACCCGTCAATCGATGGCTGGCTTAGAGGCTGAGGTTTGGTCCTGGCACTGTTCACGATTCTGAACCAAAACGAAGTTCATCGATTTGGAACGAAGCGCTCTCTCTCTCTCTCTCTCTCTCTTTGTGACAAACAGCCAGCACAAAGAAAGCAGATACAGAAAACAAAACACAGCTACAGGAAAACAAGCTGCAGGTGTCGTCTTCAGCCCCTAAAGGAATGTTAACCAGACTCATCCAAGGTCATGCAGCTTGTCGAGTATCATCAACAATTTTAGCCCGTCAGCCCATCTTACACAACCTATCTTCTCATGCAGCTGTCAAGTATTACCATTAACTTTCAGCGCTTCAGCCTATCCTATACACCAAATTCCGCAATTTTTATTTTCGGTTATTATGAAGGTTTTTACATTGGATTAGAAAAACAGACTACTTGAACTGTTCAAAGAGGTCTTGAACCAAACTGGTCTCTCGTTTCGTAGTTTTCAAGCGGACAATTCACTGGAAGGTGGGAGTAGAGAATACATTTGATTAAAAAGGTTCAATTCCACCCTCAGGTGACTGTGTGGAGTTTGCATGTTCTCCCCCCGTGTCTGCATGAGTTTCCTCCCATAGTCCAGGGACGTGCAGGTTAGGGTGGATTGGCCAGGCTAAATTGGCCCATAGTGTCCAGTTATGCGCGGGTTAGGGTGGGTTGGCCACGGGAAATACGAGGTTACAGGGATAGGGTGGAGGGGGTGGGTCTGGGTGGGATTCCTTCGGAGGGTTGATGGGGCCTTGATGGGCCAAATGGCTTTCTCCCACACAGTAGGGATTCTATGATTCCAAAAGACAAAGCAGGAACATGTAAAAACATAGATGTCAAGAGTCCACAATTTAGTCAAAGTTACACAATCACTTGGAAACATGTAAACACAACACCGTCGCAAACCAGATCAACGCTGAGGCATCACACACCAGTCAGGTTCTCGATATTTTCCGATCAACTTGTACAAAGGTGTTAGGACATACCTATGGAGGCTGAGAGTCACGAACCTGGGCATCGTACTTCAGAGGTGGGGACATTACCACTCCTCCATAAGAACCTTTACCCAATCCAATTGCTATCCTGAGTGGGTGGTTTGCTCACTCCACCCGAATTTCTGTTCAGATGTTTCTCAATCTTCTCCCCAGAAAGCCTGTACGTTGAAACATTCTGAATTTTACTAGCCACTGACAACTTTAATCACAGGACACAACTCAGTCGGTTTTGGTTAATTTCTAACTTCATCCAACCCTGCCACCACAACTAAAAAAAACCAGAAATATCACCACAGTTTGAAAATATTAAATGTTAAACTCCCAACACAAGACAGAGTATCGTCTTTCTAGTCCATGAAGTTGCACGTTAGTGATTATGCCTGAATCTGACTGAGTGTCCCTGGTCCCATAATATAACACAAGGGATTTCCCTCGGTGTCTCTACACACACCTGCTTCTAAAGCATCTCATCGTGTCCTCACACTTTCCAATGTTCTAAGAAGTTACATTCACTTAATTAACTGCTGAGTATCATAGAATCCTTACAATGTGGAAACAAGCCATTCAGCACATCAAGTCCACACTAATCCTCCAAACAGCATCCCACCCAGATCCAACCCCTTATCCTACACTGTAACCCTGAACGCCCCACAGTTAATCCACATAGTGTCCATAGTGTAGGCTATGGGCAATTTGGCACTGCCAATCCACCTAACCTACACTCTTTCGGACTGTGGGAGGAAAGGTCCCTGGTTCATTCCCGAGTTTCGGCAAAATAAGTGCTCGTTGATTGGGTCAGTCTTTGTTTAGCTGTGATGAAGGAGTGTGAAATGCTCCTTCTGCACCATACTTTGGGTGATACAGTGGCTCAGTGGTTAGCATGGTTCCAGGGAACCAGGTTCAATTCCATTCCCGTTTCTGTGTGGGTTTCTTCCCACTGTCCAAAGACGTGCAGGCTAGGTGGATTGGCTATGCTAAATAGCCTGTAATGTTCAGGGATTTGTACATTAGGTGGGTTATAGGAGGATGGGTTTGGGTGCGTACTCTGAGGGTCAGTGTGGACTTCTTGGACCAAAGGGCCTGTTTCCACACTGTAGGGATTTGATGATTCTATTCTATGAAACTGGAGAAAACCCACACAGACACAGGGAGAAAGTGTAAATTCCACGTGAGGCTGGAATCGAAGCCAGTTCCATCCACACCCGTCCTACCATCAATCACCACACTTCTTAATTCCAGGCTCTAGGTGGATGCTAAACTATTGTAAATTGACGGATGCAGACACCAAAATCCCTCTATACTGCAGTTTCTCTCTACAAACAATATTCTGTTCTTGAACACTCTCTCACTTGCAATCCCCTACCCCCCAAAAACTCCACTTGCTAATTCTTTGACCATTCACAGACTTTTTAAATATCCTTCTCCAAACTGATTTGGTTTGGAGTAAAACCCAGGGGAAACTCATCAGATCTGGCCAGATCTGTGGGGAGAAAGGACTCGAAACATTAATTCTTTCTTCCCACGGATGCTGCGAGATCTGCTGAGTTTCACCAGCGATTAGTGTTTTTGTTTGCTCTTCTACAATGGTGTCAACGGCAAATTTGGCTAGAAGTCACACAGCACGGGAGCAGACCCTTCGATCCAACCGGTCCATGCCGAACATAATCCCAAACTAAACTGGCGCCACCTGCTTGCTCCTGGCCCATATCCTCCAAACATTTCCTATTCATGTACTTATCCAAGAGTCTTTTAAACATTACAACTGTGCCCACATCCATAACTTCCTAAGGAAGTTCATTCCACACATTCCTCTGAAAACAAAAATTGCCCCTCATGTCATTTTTTTAAAAAAATCTATCGCTCCTCTCAAGTGTGTCCCCAGTCTTGAACTCCCTCACCCTAGGGAAAAGACACCTACATATTAACCTTATCCATACCCCTCATGATTTTATAAACCTCAGTAAGGTCACCTCTCGACCTCCTAAACTCCATGTTGCAGCTCTATAACACTTTGGTTAGACCATATTTGGAATATTGAGTTCAGTCCAGGTTGTCTCATTACAGGAAGGATGTGGAAGCTTTAGAGAGGGTGCAGTGGAGATTTACCAGGATGCTGCCTGGGCTGGAGGGCAGGTATTATGAGGAAAGGTTGAGGGAGCTGGGGCTTTTTACAATGGAGCAAAGAAGGATGAGAGGTGACTTGATAGAGGGGTACAAGACGATGTGAGGCATAGGTAGAGTGGATCGTCAGAGACATTTTCCCAGGGCGGAAATGACTATTGCAAGGGGGCATAATTTTAAGGTGATTGGAGGAAGGTATAGGGAGATGTCAGAGGTAGGTATTTTACACAGAAAGTGTTGGGAGTGTGGCATGCGTTGCCGGCAGTGGTAGTAGAGTCAGATACATTAGAGCTTTTAAGCAACTCTTGGATAGGCACATGGAAGATAGTAAAATGTATGCAGGATAGTAGGATAATAGGTCAGCACAATATTGTGGGCCAAAGGACCTGCACTGCGCTGTACTGTTCTACATTCTATGAAAGAAGTCCCAGCCTCTCCTTGTAACTCAAACCCTCCATATCTGGCAATATCCCAGTAAATCTCTTCTGAACCAGCTTAATAATATCCTGCATATAATTGGGTGACCAGAACTGGACACAGTACTCCAGAAGAGGCCTCACCACTGTCCTGTACACCCGCAACCTCCCAACTCCTACACTCAAAGGTCAGAGCAATGAAGGCAAGTGTGCTAAATGTCTTCTTAACCACCCAGTCTTTGTGTGACGTCATTAAAATCTGTCAGAAATAACAGACCCTAATGCTGATCTCTGAGGTGGTTCACTATAACAGACCCACCATCCAATTTCCCTGTTTCAAGTTATTTAGCTAATTCTCCACCTATGTTAATAATAACCCCACCTCCCTCCCAACCTCCAATTCAACCTTCTGTTGTAACCTTTCATGTGGCACCTTATGAAATGTCTTTTGGGAAATTCAAATACACATCTACTGCTGCCCCATCTGCAGCTTTCCATACCACTGGGACCTTTCCAGACTCTAGGAAATTTTGGAAGAACACAACTAACGTATCTCTGTAGCTACTTCTTTATGGACCTTGGGAAGTGGCCATCAGGAGAACAATCCCAGATGTTCCAGTGCCTCTTCAGAACGAGAATCCCTCATCCCTGGAAACATGAGTAATTCATATCTATCTTTTCAAAGATTTCAAGTCCTTCTTCAAACAATCTGGCTGAATCCAGGAAACAAGACGCAAAAAAAGGGGGATGATAAGTTTATTTGCCCAACACGCAGCTCATCTCCCATATCTGTGTGAACACAAGATGGTGAATAGCAAGCTGCTCACTCCAAATGCTAAGGTAAATAAAGCTTTATTGAGATAGAGCAATACATTAATGGTAAGGATTGGAATGGGTCTCTGCAGTGCACTCCTGAAAGAAACGATGCACAGCAGGGGCATTGCTGCTTTTGGAAGATGTACATGCATCGTTTCTTTGTAAAGGTCCCCAGTCCGAGCACCAGGTAATCCGATGCAACAACAGGTTAACACTCATCGTCTCTGAGAAGGGCGAACATGTTCTTGCTAAGGAAGGCTCCCTTGTGCCTTTGACCAGCATCCCCACCTTCGCCTCTATCTTCCTCTTCTTCCTCCTCCTCCTCCTCATCTGCGTCATGGTCCTTCTCATCGTCCTCCTGGTCTGAGCTAGAGATCTCATCCTCGTCTTCGGAGCTCTGCTTGGTCTGCTGCCTGTGTGCCTCCTGAAGAGCTGCAATCTCTAGTGTCTCAGCATGGTGCTGCCAGTCCACTAAAAACAGAGGGAAAGACCACTGAAGTTATTTCAGTCCCTTTACTTCCTTCCTGACATGTGTTTCTCACTTGCCAATGGTCAGGCATCCTGCTGTCCACTAGAAATGTAAATACAATCATTGGTGGTCATCGAGCCTGTTGCACTTGGTTCCTTAGGATTCGGAGAACAGCTATGAAGGACTATCACACAGAAAGTCGTTACCCTGTCATTAATTGCAAGGGGCATGGAACATAAAAATAGGCATGTTTTGCTACAATCATACCGGGCATTTGTAAGACCACAAGGACAACAGAGTGTACAGTTCTCCTCCTCCTTTAAGCAAGGACATAACCGCATTAGAAGCAATGCAGAGATGGTTGAACTGGCTGATTCCTGGGATGATGGGCTACCTTAACAGGGCTAGGGAGAGAAGCTGTGTCCCAAGGCATTTCTCCTATTTCTGGGCCCTTTGTTTAGTCTTTTTTCTCCCCCCATTCTCACCAACTCATTTATTAATTCTGTATTGTTACATAGAATACCTTCTGTACTTCAGCTGGTGTGGAGGGCATTTGGATCCGTACAGAAGCTGAATTAGAAGAATTATATCCATTATCAACCTTCTATTAAACTTAAATCCACAACGTGAGGATGGTATTCATTTTTGAGTTAGTGCAGTATTCAAATTGACATGAGACAAAAGACTTAAATTAGCAAAAGATTTTTCAAAGCAATTGAATTAAACTTTCACACAAAAAAAACGCAATCACCTTAAAGATACCTCGTACAAAGTGTACAAAACTCTCAGCTATTGCACACACACATGCCCAAAGCTAGAACTTTTTAATCAGGTAGTTACTGTCCGTAATACTGCATCTCAGATTTAAATTTAACAACAGACAGTGTTGATATCAATAGCATCTACTACATGTCACCCAAATCATAGATCGCTGAGGTATAGAGCCAGGAACTGCACATTCATTTCAGGAATTCATTAATTCTATAATATCAATTGTCCCTAGCTCTCAGATAATTCAGAATTCTTATGCTGACAGGTTTAAAATTGCTCCCTGTCTCCTTCGCAAAATCCTTTCTTACCCTGGCACCCCACAGCTCCCACCTTCACTCCATCCATCTGGCAACCTTCTCCATTCTCCCAATCCGTTGCAGCCTCTGTTCTCCTACCTCACCTGGAACACCCTCCACAACTGGCGATTCCTCTCCTGTTTTGTCAGCCTCAGTCATTTCACTGCTCCAATCCCTTGCAGCTTCCTGCAACTCGACTCCTCTACCCCCCAACCAAACCTGTTAGCACACAGCCACCTCCAGACCTGTAACTCACTCATCACAGTCAGCTACTTGTCAAGATGCACCACCCTGCCCCCGTCACAGGCTGGCGCTCTCCAGCATTTCACGCTGATGAGGTTCACTCGTGAACCTATTGGTAGTAAGTACAGGTGAGAAAGAGCCTGTGATTGGAGATGCTCCTCTTGCTCCAATTGACTGTAGAAGAGGCCATGCTGCCTGAGCCCCCCCTCAGACACAGGTCTAGGCAGTAACACACCCACTTTCCCAGGCTTTTCTTAAGACGAAAAGACGGACAGTATGGACACATTTTTTGGGAGTTGAGAGAATGAGGATTTGAGAGAACAATACAGAGTCTTTCTGTAGCGTAGAAAATTCTGAGGGGTCTCCAGAAGGAAGCATGCCAAAGGACGTTTCGCCTTGTCTTAGAGACAAGAACTAATGGACACAGCTTAAAACAAAAGGCACCTCCCATTCAATATTGAGACAGAACAAATTTATTTTCTCCCTCTAAGAGGGTCATGAATCTGTGGAACTCTCCTGCCAGTCACTAACGGAAGGTGGCGAAATTTAATGTTGATGGCAGAGACACATCAAGTTTCCTTTTAGTCAAGAATCTACAAGTATAAGGAGTTAACATGAGTTAATGTGACGATGGGTCTTAGGTTATAGGCAGATCAGCCACAACCTTATTAAGTGGCAGAGTGGGTATGAAGCGATTAAAGGTCTAATCCTGCTTCTGTGTTTAAATGCCAGCCAGTGAACTGCAGATCATACTGAATCAAACTAACTAAAATCCTTATTTCCCCTGCATCTCTTCAGTCAATTATCTTCAATTTGTTTACTAACCACTCCAAATAGGAACAGTTTCTCTCTCTATCATCAAAAAAGTTCATCTTTTCAATCCAGTATTGAACAACTCAGTACAGGACGAAGGTGATAGCCAGAGCTATCAATCCAGAGACCCAGATAACATTCTGGAGATCCGGATTCGAATCCCGCCATGGCACATGGTGGAATTTGAAGTCAATAAACATCTGGAATTAAGACTCCAGGCCCACAGCAATGTGGTTGACCCTTAACTTTTAACAATTAGGGATGGGCAATAAATGCTACCTGGTCAGTGATACCTTTATCCCGTGCATGAATTTAAAAAAGAATTAGTATACCATGTTTAACATGTTTAACATCATAAGCAGTCAGGAGCTGAAGTAGAGAGAGAGAGAGATAATGGGAACTGCAGATGCTGGAGATTCCAAGATAATAAAATGTGAGGCTGGATGAACACAGCAGGCCAAGCAGCATCTCAGGAGCACAAAAGCTGACGTTTCGGGCCTAGACCCTTCATCAGAGAGGGGGATGGGGGGAGGGAACTGGAATAAATAGGGAGAGAGGGGGAGGCGGACCGAAGATGGAGAGTAAAGAAGATAGGTGGAGAAGGTGTGGGTGGGGAGGTAGGGAGGGGATAGGTCAGTCCAGGGAAGACGGACAGGTCAAGGAGGTGGGATGAGGTTAGTAGGTAGCTGGGGGTGCGGCTTGGGGTGGGAGGAAGGGATGGGTGAGAGGAAGAACCGGTTAGGGAGGCAGAGACAGGTTGGACTGGTTTTGGGATGCAGTGGGTGGGGGGGAAGAGCTGGGCTGGTTGTGTGGTGCAGTGGGGGGAGGGGATGAACTGGGCTGGTTTAGGGATGCAGTGGGGGAAGGGGAGATTTTGAAACTGGTGAAGTCCACATTGATACCATATGGCTGCAGGGTTCCCAGGCGGAATATGAGTTGCTGTTCCTGCAACCTTCGGGTGGCATCATTGTGGCAGTGCAGGAGGCCCATGATGGACATGTCATCAAGAGAATGGGAGGGGGAGTGGAAATGGTTTGCGACTGGGAGGTGCAGTTGTTTGTTGCGAACTGAGCGGAGGTGTTCTGCAAAGCGGTCCCCAAGCCTCCGCTTGGTTTCCCCAATGTAGAGGAAGCCGCACCGGGTACAGTGGATGCAGTATACCACATTGGCAGATGTGCAGGTGAACCTCTGCTTAATGTGGAATGTCATCTTGGGGCCTGGGATGGGGGTGAGGGAGGAGGTGTGGGGACAAGTGTAGCATTTCCTGCGGTTGCAGGGGAAGGTGCCGGGTGTGGTGGGGTTGGAGGGCAGTGTGGAGCGAACAAGGGAGTCACGGAGAGAGTGGTCTCTCCGGAAAGCAGACAGGGGTGGGGATGGAAAAATGTCTTGGGTGGTGGGGTCGGATTGTAAATGGCGGAAGTGTCGGAGGATAATGCGTTGTATCAGTCATTCAATGGGATCATTAATGATCTTACAACCTTCAACTGCATTTTCCTACCTATCCCCAGAAGCCTAAAGTCCCTTTTTGATTAAAAATGTTTACTTTAGCCTTGAATAAAACTAGTGACTCATTCTCAGCAGCATTCTGCAGTAATGAATTCAACAGATTCACCATCCTGAGAGGAAAACAACCTTCCTCATCTCAACCTTAAGTGAGTGACCCATGTCCTGAGGCTATGCTCTCTGGTCCTAGACTCTCCCTCAAGAGGAAGCAACCTCTTAGCATATAGGATCCACTTAATTCTTCTCTGGCCTGGCCCCAATACCATTATATCTTTCATCAGCTAAGGGGACAGAAACTGTTTGCAATGTTCCACATGTTGTCTGACTAGTGTGTTGTAAAGTTTTCTGGGTCAAAATCCTGAACCTCCCTCATTCACAGGAGGATCACAAAGACTACACTGGTTCAAGCTGGCAGCTTCATACCACCACTTTCTCAAGAGCAGGCAATAAACGCTAGACATGCTTTGAACAAAACAAAATATTTGTATGAGGCACGCTAGGAGTGTGGAACTCTCTCCCAGTCTCTCTCTCAGTCACTGTTTCATTAAATGGCTGAATATGTTCCAATGGTCCCTATATTCCTATCCTCTACATCCAATAACAAGCCCTCTTCCCAAGTGAGTATGTTTGAACACAGCAATTAATTCTGCAATTAATTTTCTAACTAAAGTCCATTTTAACCATCTTAAGGATGACCGTGCAAGTTAAGTCTTTTGTTTTGGATTCCTATGACTGCCTCTTCCCTTCAAAAGTACATTACTGAAATGAAAACGCTTTGGAGATGCTGCGTGGTCTCAAAAGGCACTAACGCTGATCTTTCCCTCCAAGTTGACTCCAAACTCATTCTTTATTGGTTCTCCCGTAGGAGATGCAGAATTAACTGATGTATTTAAAAGAGAGGCACTCTCACTCGCAAACTCATGGTTTTGAGCAACATGACTACCGGAATATTACAGATAAATTTCTAACAAGGAAGGCCATCTAAATCTTTGTTACTCACTTGTTAGGCCACAGCCCATGTTTGGTACCATACTTAAGGAAGGATCCTAAAAGGCCTTGCATGGAGGTTGGGAAAGATCTACTAGAAGCAGGGGCGATTTCAAATTTACGGAAATAAGGTTTTGTGGAGCTTGGACAGAACCATTTAAGAGCACAAAGGGGTGGACTAGACCATGAGCACGAAGGTCAGTAACCAGAGGATGCAAAGTTAAGCTAATTGAAAGAAACGAATAGACTGGGGAATGGACGGGTGGGGGTAGATGAGGAGATTTTAGTCTCTTCAGCCTGCTACATAAAGTTTGCCACCTGCAAGGGCAGTGCGAACAGATTGATAAGTAACTTTAAAAGGGGATTGGATAAATACTTTAAAAGAAAAAGACTGCAAGGTGATATGGAGAGAGAGGGAGATGGGGCTAATTAGAGCAAACAGCACACAGCACCAGGTTACCTCCTCCTGTGCTGTACAATACCTACAACTAAGACAAAGGACACAGCAAGTTTGATGACAAGAGATGCAAGCATTCCCCCAATTTCTTCTCTCTCTCCACAATCTGAAATATTCAAATCAACTACTGTTCAGAGTTGCTTACCAACAAAGAACGTTAAACAATGGCCATTTTACTATGGTGGCTGCAAACTCTTACTGTGCAGTGTCCTGGTCACACCACCTTGAGAACCGCATCTGGTTTTGGGCCATTGGAGCACAAAGGAAAGCATCGGAGGCAAGTACAGAGAAAAAGGTAACGAGGCCAGCCTCTCGAACAGATGGGTAGCAAATGAGACACGCCTTTAAGCCTTCAGCAAACACGTTAGGAACAGGGAAAGGACTTCACCCCTCTGCCGAATTTACAAGAAATCTTATTCCATCCTAAACTCAATAGCCCCTACCACCCATTCCGAAAAGCGACTCACAGACAGACTCACAGACAGACTCACAGACAGACTCACAGACAGACTCACAGACAGACTCACAGACAGACTCACAGACAGACTCACAGACAGACTCACAGACAGACTCACAGACAGACTCACAGACAGACTCACAGACAGACTCACAGACAGACTCACAGACAGACTCACAGACAGACTCACAGACAGACTCACAGACAGACTCACAGACAGACTCACACCTTTCTGCACAGTGTAACCTGGGGGTCGCATGCAAAGACACAAGCGTCCATCCACAGTCAGTCGAAGGATGCTGTTTGCCGCCCGGTATACGTCATTCCGTGCTGCTTTGGCCGTCTTATATCCCCTCTTCTCCGCCCAGGCTACAAGGAGACAAACAAGTCATGAGACGTCACGCCGACACTGATTCTCGCTCTAACTCCAGCCTGGAGCTCATTATTTACAGCAGACGCCAGGACCACTCCAAGAAAAAAAAAAATCCATTCTGTGGAAGGTTTTCAAAGTTACCAGTCATCAGCCCTTTTCCTCCCCGGCCCACAAACTCCCAGACTCCAGTCACCTTCACAGATGTCCCAGGCGGTGAATGTGACCTCGGCCTGCTCCCCAGGCCTATCCTCCTCCGTTTTCGGGTGCTTCAGTTTCAGCAGCTTCGGCACAGGAATCCTCGCAGCCAGGTAACCAACTGAGGTGTAAGGCTCCTGAATCTGTGCGATCGGATAAATCCCAGCCAGAATCTAGAGGGGGAGAGGGATGTGTGACTGCATTCTTATAAAGAGACACATGGCTCAGGGAGGGTCAACAGTCTGCACATTTAAAAACATTAAGTGACATCCCCATTTAGCTGTCACCTCTGGCTCAGTGGCTAATCCCCATTCCTCTCAAGGCAGAAGGCTCAAGTCAAGTCCAAGAGATTCCAGCACTAAACCTCAGCTGACACTACAACGCATTACTGAGGGACTAACCTTGTTGAGGCTCCGAGTGTAATATCCCCAGCTTTGAGCCAGAAGCACTGGGGTTGGATCCCACTCCAGGACTTGATGGCAAAGGGAGATTCATTAATAATGTGGCTTTCCAATGCCGGGCAGTCAAAGTGGGAGATTTTCCTATTTAATATTTTAGATGCTGGGATACACAGAGTTCTAAGGGTTTGCTACACTAGGTTGTCCCAAGAATTATTCAATGCACTTTCTGCCTTAGATTAGAGGTGGGGCTAACTGTAAGATTTCCAACAGGTCACACAGGAAGCCAATGAAACATAGTTCTGGGAGTTAGAGATCCTGTCACTCACCCATCTCTATGTTAGACAGAGCTGCTCAAGACAGCTGAACTCTTTAGTTGGGTCACAAAAATAGAGATTGCTGGAGAAACTCAGCAGGTCTGGCAGCATCTGTGCAGAGAAAGAAGAGTTAATGTTTAAGATCCAGTGACCCTTCTTCAGAACCTGTGCTGTCAGGCTGGCCGAGTTTTTCCAACAATTTCTGTTTTTGTAGTGGATTTCCAGCATCCGTGGTTCTTTCAGTTTTTTTGAACAATGTGTTTTGTAGGTCTCAGGGGCATCCTATACCAGTTGAAATGCTTTCTGTCAGTGAGAGGTTGGGGTGAAGAGCTTGAAAGAAGTGAGCGCACAATTAATAGTTCAGTACAACAAAAAGTCATGGTAAAAGGCCTACAAGTAGTGATTGCTTGATGCAATTCAGCAAGCACAGAGGCCAAGGAAGACGGTGGTGGTGGTTTTTTTTTGGGGGGCGAAGAATGGCATACGTAGCCTGGTGAAGTGAGCAGTCAGGGAGAAACTAAAGAGTTGCCTGTGAGTAGAGTATTGGGAATCCTGGAGTGCTTGGAGTCAGGAATGGAAGGTGAACGTTCCTGTTCAGTTCATTCATCAACAGTCATCATCATAGAATCCCTACAGGGTGGAAACAGGCCCTTCGGCTCAATGAGTCCACACCAATCCTCAGACATCCCATTCCCCTACAACCCACCTAATCAACACATCCCTGAACACCAAGGGCCATTTAGCATGGTCAATCCATGTGCGTCTTTAAACTGTGGGAGGAAAACAGAGCACCTGGAGGAAACCCACGCAAACATCACATAGACATTGGCCAGAGTATGGAATTGAACCCAAGTTCTTGGCATTGTGAGGCAGCAGTGCTAACCACTGAGCCACAGAGTTTACAGAAGTGAAGAGTTGTATTCCTTTATGAAGATTTATTGAGTTTTGATGGGGTCCTGTATCATTAACATCAAGGGAGGGGGCAGTTACTGACAAACCATGAGGCCTGTCTTAATCACATTTGCTATTTCGTTTGTGCAGAGGGGTGTTTGATCAGTCCATTCCCCAAGTTTATTCTGGGGGTTGGAAGTAAGGGGCACACAAGACAGTACGACCAATATTACCATTATAATGTGTATAATAGAGTCTATTATTATTTGTTCAAAACAGTGAAATCTCAGACTTTATTGCTTAGGAAATCCTTCTGTCAAATTTAAGAGTGAAAGCTACTGGTCCCTAATCAGACCACAACAGAATTCAGTGATCTCATTCTGGTCCTACTCACATTCCCGTTCACAGTGGAGGTCTGGTATTCTACATACACTTCTAAGTTTGACTGATTATTTTTAATAAAAGGGAAACTGAGAACGCTGGAAATTGGAAACAAAAGCAGAAATTGCCAAGAGAAATTCAGCAGGTCTGGCAGCATCGTGGGGAGAAAGCGAGTTAGTGTTTCGGATCCAGTAATTTTTTTTTGAAATAACTGGTTTGTTCCCTACAGGCACATTCTGGTCTGGGATCTTGCTCTGTAAGCCAATGCACAGGCTGAAGTGGTACCACACAGCATTAACCAAGTCTCTGGTTCATGATGTGCTATTTGACCACACTGCCCGTTGGCACAGATTGTTACACTTACTTAGTACTCCTGGGCTGGAGGCCTAAAGAATGAGCCTAGCCTTGCTGCTATTTACTGCCATCTAGTGACTTCCATTAGAAAACACAGGCAGCTAGCGATAGGCTCAGACCTAACAGCTTAGTGACCAGATTCTCTCAGGGAGAATATACCTGAAAGCAGATTCCCTTGCCCCAACAAAATTGTCTGAGAGGAAAGATATGTCTCTTCATTTCTTAAAAAAAAAGTAAAAATAGAAATTAATCAAATTCAGGAATGGAAAATCCATTTCTCAGACCTATAACTAACTCCATAGCTACGTGTTCAACTCCCTCCCCGTCTCTGGAGCCTGCAACAGCTCAATGATCTTTGAGAGCTCATATCTCGTTTAATCCAGCCCTCCACACCATCCCAAACTGCATTACCAACCGCCCAGGGTGCAGGGAGTGCCTTCAACTGTACTGACCCCAAACACTGGGATTCCTTCCACCTCTGGACCTTGCTATCCTCCCTTTAAAGGCCTCCTCAAAACCTGCCCCTCTGGCACCTGTCCAAATACCCTCTTACGTGGCTCGGTTTCACGGCTTTGGTCCACAACATTCCTGTGAATCAGTTTGCACAATTTCCTTAAAAGTACAAGTTGCCGCTGTTGTATTCCTCAAATGCATCAGTTAGCCCCATGCCCTCTTCTCTCACCCAAACGCAAGCACGGGGCCGTGAAAGCTGACCTGCTGCTGACGGTCCACCAGCGACGGAAAGATGAGGCCAGGGCAGTCACACAGCTTGACAGTGGGAGTCAGGAAGTACGTCTGGAAATACTTGGTGTGGCCTGGGGTACGGGACACGCTCACCACCTTCTTCCCCACCAGGCCGTTAATAAGGGATGACTTGCCCACGTTTGGAAACCCTGAGGGAGGCAGGAGAATAAAAGAGCGGGGAGGTTTAGACCCTGCGTAAGTACACAACAGGTGAAAGACAACAAACTCTCTGCTTCCTAAGAAAAAAAGCACAAAATAAAAGTGCAAAACAACAGCTTGACAAATTTCACTATGTCCTTTTCCACATCTCCATCAGATTCTGAGTATGCTTCTACATCTGATCAGTGTAAAGTATTACCACACCTTTTTTTAGTTAACCTATTTTTCAAATCAACTCGTTCAGAGGTTTATTACATACCTCTGGAGCAGGTGGGACTTGAACCTGGGCCTCCCAGTGGCAGGGACTTTACCTCGATGCCATATGGGCCCCTTGTCCATCGATAGGGGACATTTCTGATATTAAAAATTGAGAGGCAATAGGTTTCCAGCAGCACTGCTACCTGCTGACAGTTCTGGTCTCCTGCACCAAATTCACTTAGAAAAATGGAGCACTTAAGAGCAAACTTGCCATTTTCAGCCATTGTCGTGACCCCCAACAAAAAGCCACATACAATCAATCAGTCATTTCAGCTCACCCACACAGCCCACGGTGAGGATGCCGTCTTTGTACAGCTCATCCACCGGCGCGCACATTTCCATGGCGGCGTCTGTCTGATGCTCCACCAGGACCGCATCATCTTCGTCCTCCTCGTCGGTCAGGTCTTCGTGCTGGGTGTTTGCCGCATCCCGCTCCATCTTCTCCTTCCAGCTGGTCAAGTCCACTAGCAAGAGACAGGGAAGCAATTACATAACTGTAGAGGGAGAAGGAGAGGAGCAAGGACCGGAATACAAAGTGCGAGAATGTACGGGCACAGCCATTGAGAGCTAGGGCTGGACTGCATCTGGAATAGCTACATTGTGGGGCCACTCCATCCCCATGGGATTTCTATAGTGCCCTCAGAGTGGATGCAGCACAGCCTTGGCAGAACGATATCAAAGCGGTTTGAGTTACAAGGACAGGTTGCATACAGCATCCCTGTATTCCCTAGCTTATAAAGGACTAAGGAGAGATCTAATTGGGGTGTTCAAGAGGATTAAAAAGGATTTGCTAGGACAGGCAGAAAGGTATTAAGAATGCAAGAAATAGGAGGCTATTTGGCCCTTCGAGTGCACTACGCCATTCAATGAGATCACGACAGGTTTTCTACTTCCCGTAACCCTGAAATGTTTTTAATTAGCAAACAGCTATCAGTTTGCTTGGCATGTTGAATGACTGAACCTCCACAGCTGCCGGGGCAGAGAATTCGAAAGCTTCACAGCCATTCGAGCAAAGGAATTCCTCCCCACTTCAGTCTTAAGCCACTCAGCCCTTACTCTGAGACTGTATCCCCTATTTTTAGGTCACTCCCTGAACTAGGGAAAACATAATTCCTGTTGAGCCCTCTACAAGTTTTCTGTGTTTGAATGTGATCACTTCTCATTCCTCTACACTCCAGGGAGTGAAAGCCCTGTCTATTTATTTTTTTCTCTGGGTTGTTCGCCCGTCAACCCAGTGATCTGTTTGTAGAAACTTCATTGTGCAAATATGGCCAGCATATAGAATCTGTACAGTGTGGAAACAGTCCCTTTGGCCCAACAAGCCCACACCAACCCTCAGAGCCCAACCAGAACCATCCCTCTATGACCCACCTAATCTACATATCCCTGACCACTACGGGGTAATTCAGCACGGCCAATCCACCCAGCCGGTACATCTTTGGACTGTGGGAGGAAACCAGAGCACCCGGAGGAATCCCACACTGACACGGGGAGAATGTGCAAACTCCACACAGACAATCGCCCGAGGCTGGAAGTGAGCCAGGGTCCCTGGTGCTGTGAGGATGCAGTGCTAACCACTGAGCCGCTGCATATACCTTTCCATTTACAAGATCAAAACTGTATGCAATACTCCACATGTGGATCCATCAAGACAGAACAGCAGTCAGACATTTTTACTCAAACCGTTTCGTAATAAAAACCAACGTAACATCTGCCTTAATCGCTTGCCAGGCATGTACGTTAACTTTCACTGACTCATGAACAATAATACCCACCTGATATCAGGAAATGCTTCTTTACATAAAGGCCAGTGTTTTAAGTTATAAGAAGAGGTTTACAAAATCATGAGGGGTATAGATATGGTGAATGGCAGTGTCGTTCCCTGGGGTGGGGGATTTCAAGACTAGGAGACATTCTTTTAAGGTGAAAGGAGAAAGATTTTAGAAAGACATTGGGGTAATGTTTAAAAGATATTTAAATACGTTCATATGGATCTATGCCAAGCACAGGCAAGTGGAACTAGTTTAACTTGGGATTATGGTCAGCACTGACAGGGTCGGCCAAAGGGTCTGTTTTCGTGCCACGTGATTCTAAATCTGGAACTCTGTCCCCCACAAAACTGCCAAGGTTGAAAATTTCACAACTGAAATTGCTAGGAGGTTTGTTGGATCATCAGGCATGGGAACTAAGGTGGTAGATGGATTGAACATGGAGATCCATCAAGTGTTAGGCAAATGGTAGAACAGATGTGCGGGGCTGAATGGCCTCCTCTTCCAATAAAGATCCCAGTAAGGTAAACAGGGAGAAATGGTTTCCAGCAGGAATAAGCTCAGTGATCCAGAGGGGACAAATTTATAGGAACGGACAGAAAGCCAGGGTGCACAGAATCTCTCTTTTAAATGGCATAGTGAGTTGTTATAAAATTCTCTGCTCCAATAGACAGTGAAAGCAGATTCATGAGGAACTTCGAGAAGGGAGTACGATAAACAGATGAAAAGGGTAGGGCAGTGGGAAGTGCAGGGGAAGCGGAGAGGGGCCACACAGACGGAGGGGACAGCAAGGAGCAAGCAGGAGGGAGAAAGACGAGAGCATGGTCAAAGACAAAACTTTGAGAGGGGTTTCTGAAGGGCTTGTTCTTAAAAACAAGGAAAAGGGGCAGTTTGAAATGCTCCATTATTGTTCTTTCCAAGTTTCCCCAACCTCTCAGGAGGTGGCAGGTGACCTAGACAGAACAGCAAAGATTGGGACATAATGACCAGTTCGAGATGGTTAAGTCACACAGATCAAATCAAGTTCATTACGGAAATACTTGATCTCAGCCACTAGGAACATACAATCATCTGAAAGAAATGCAGGAAGTGCTACGGAAACTCAGCGGGTCCAACTGCATCTGTGGAGAAAGGAACAGAGTTAACATCGAGTGTCTCGGATGTGGAAAAGTGATAGGTTTTATGCTGATGAAAGAGATCAGGAAGAAGAAGTGGAACAGAAGCGAAGGTCCGCAAAGGTTCAAGGGTGAGAGATATTACGAGGCAAAAAGTCATCACAGAACGAAAGCAAAGGGAATGGTAGTGTCTGCAGATAGACAAAAAAAAAGCATTAATCCAGCATTGCTGTTCATAGCAAAATAAAAGGTCAGGTTACTGAAAGCAATTTATCAAAATACTATGATGGAAATGGACACTATCAGGACTGGTTTCATATGCTGCTACTGTACAATACCATGCTTGAACAATAGCAAGGTGCACAGCATCACTGCTCACGTGAGCAGGAACTCAGAACTCAGCTTCAGTATGACCTGAAACTCTCAAATTTCATAACATCAGAGCGATTTTAAGCGCCACCTGAAGAAATGTATCAAGGCCCTGAGGGGGAAAAGAGTCCAGTGGAATTTGACCAGGATGATACTATGGATGAAAGATTTGAGTTACGTGAAGAGACTGAAAGAAATGGGGGTAAATCTCCAGGGATTCAGGGATGGATACGCAGGCCAATAACCAGAAGTAATTGATCTTAAATCATTGGCAAAAACAGATGTCAGAAACTGAAATAACAACTTCTTCACATGGCATGTTGCCAAAATCTGGAGAGTGTGACCCGAAATCAGATTAAGCATCGAGACAGAAAACAGCTAATCTGCCGGGTTATCTGCTCTGATGAAGAGTCATCTAGACTCGAAACGTTAGCTTGCGCGCTCTCTCTCTATGGATGCTGCCTGACCTGCTGGGAGCTCCAGCATGTTTCGCTTTCAGTACAGGTCCCAGCACCTGCAGTAATTTGCTCCTAAAAGCAGGGCTTATCAGGGAAAAGCGTGTGGCTAAAGTGATTGACTCCTTTAAAGAGATATGAGGGAGCAGGACTGGTCTCCCTGGGCTGCAAGATGTGACAAGCATTATGAGATTGTATTGGCCCACAGTGCTTCTTTTCATTGTTTCAAGCCTCACCTTTTCCTTGTGTGATGGTCTCACAGGCTTTAAGGAGTTGTTTAGGCCCTACAGCCATTGTCCTGACCCGTCTCCGTCTTCGACGTTTCTGAAAAACTAAATTCCACAACAAACACTTGAATGAAATGCACAGTTGCACTGGCAAAGTTTGAATTAGTCAGAGATTGTACGTTTTGCAGCATGTGAAAATACCATAAGGCATTTAAACTGACGATCAGGTACTGCGTCTGTTTCACATACAATGGAGTATGGGAGAAGAGATTAACTCTCTCCAGGCAGCCTGTTCCCAGTGGAGGGGATTAACCTCCTCACCCACCTCTTCCCCTCTGCTCCATTCACAGTCAGACACTGGGAAGACTGATCCCAGTGGAAGGAATCAACCCTCTCACACTCATTTCTGCCCACAGCACCACCTCCACCCCGCCACTTCTCATCACAGTCCAGTTTGCTCAGCTCAGGACAGAACTGTCTGGCACGGATTTGTTGAGACAGTGTGAACATTGAATAGATGAAGCAGCTCCATTCCTCCCACTACAACATGGTCTAGGTCACATCAGTCCGTACGAGGCTCACTACGATTTAACACCATGCCCATCACTAGCAACAGCACAGTCCCTCCCCACCACTTACCAGCACTCGGATCAGTCTCACCCGGTTTCTCCCGGGGGTATGACGTAAAGCACAGCACATGGAGCTGAG
This sequence comes from Stegostoma tigrinum, assembly GCF_030684315.1. NCBI lineage: Eukaryota > Metazoa > Chordata > Chondrichthyes > Orectolobiformes > Stegostomatidae > Stegostoma > Stegostoma tigrinum. Next base: position 13,339,716 of record NC_081387.1, on the reverse strand, counting down.
GGAATTTCTGCTGGAAGTAATGCTTCCAGGCTGCCACTAGCGACGGCGGAGCAAGATCAATCTTATTCAACACCAGGATAATATTCCTCTTCATTTCCCGGGTCACATAGTCATAGAGTGCTGGGGAGAAATGAATCACCTGGGGGGAGAGAGGGGAAGGAACTGGCTCAAGACAGAAAATGGTACAATGTGGTACCAAGTATGTTGTGTGTACACACACACACACCAAACAATCAAGAATAAACACTGGGAGACAACTTCTATTTATACTGCACCATTAACAAGGTAAAATACTCCAAAACACTTTGCAGCATTCACAAAATATCAAATACTAAGCTACATCAGGGAATAATGGGACAGAAGACTGAACAAAGAATAGGCTTTAAGGAGTATCTTGAAAGAATGTGGCACACGTGCTCAGGGAGGCAGCTCTAGATCTGGGGGTAAAGACAAGTGAAGTCAGTTTCCAAAAGTGAGGATGTTAGAACGGCAGAATGTTGCTGGGAATGGAGGGTTCAAGTCATAAGGAGAGGCTGGACAGGTTGGGACTTTTTTCATTGGCGTGTAGGAGGTTGAGAGTGACATTATATAGGTTTATAAAATCATGAGGAATACTGATAAAGTGAATGATACGTGTCTTTTCCCTCGGATGAGGGTTTTCAAAACTTGGGGCATATTTTTAACGTGAGAACAGAAAGATTTAAAAAGAGAGAGAGTGGTTCATGTGTGGAAGTGGTTGAAAGAGATGCAGGTACAGTTACATCGCTTAAGATTTGGATAAGTACATGAATAAGAAATGTTTGGAGGGATATGGGCCAATGCAGGCAGGTGGGACTAGTTTAGTTTGAGATCACGGTTAGCATGGACTGGTTAGGCTGAAGGGTCCATTTCCATGCAGTATGACAGCAAGAGACTAGAATTAGAGGAGCATAGAGATCAGAGATGGTTGTCAGATTAGAGGGCTTCACAGCAAAGGACGACGATTGGAAAGCAGGGACCAGATCAGTGAGCAGAGAAGCAATAGGTGAACAGAGTTCAGGGCGGGCTAGATTAAGGGTGCAAATTTGTGGATGAGCTCATGGCTAGCATGGATGCAACATGGGTGAAAGGTAAGGAAAGCCCTGGCAGTGTGGAAGGAGGACATGTTAGAGGGGTAAGTAGGCCACACAATAACAGCTAAGTATAGACTTACTAGGAACAAATAAGAGGAAGGCCATAATGAAAAACCATGGCTTCTCAAAGCGAAGGCCGAGTAAAAGAAACAGATACTATGACACCACTCACTGAAGGGAAGCCAAGTGTGGGGAGGTCACAATGACAATTAAGTTCATTGTGCCACCTAGGGCAGCCATACGCATACTACAGTGTAGTAAGCAGAAAATGATGACCACTCAATTAGGTGACAATAAAATTGGCCAGGACGCAGGAAAAGAGTGATGGCGCTCAGAGTCCTTCATCAAGTGGCGAATTTATACACATCAGCAGCAATTATCCCCATCTTAAGCAAAGATTCAAAGCACCTTTTCAGGCCAAGCCTATCGTTCAGACTGAAGCTCCAACTTCGTAGTCCACTTGTAGTACGTACCGGGTGCCTGACGTCTGTGATCAACAGCACAATGTCGGACATTTCCAAGACTCTCCATAGCTGGCGCCAGGTCTACCAAATAAACAGAGCAGGAGAATTGATACAAAAACCACACAGGACACCGAGAATAAATAACGTGCCAGTATTTCCTGTATTGAGGTGTCTCTAGATGTCTCAACTACAAAAGTGTACAGAAATAAAACCACAGTACCCAGTCTCCACAATCGCTCTACTAGCCACCCAAGAAGCACTTCTCTTCCTGCCAAACAAAACCAAGAAACCGTCCACCTTCTGCAGCCTCCCCATTTCCCCAAAGGACTAGATCCCCTCCACCCCCACCAACCAGGCACCAGCCAACAAGCACACCTCCACCACCCAGGGCCAGGTGAGCAGATCTAATCCCACCAGGTGTCACTCAACCAACATCATCATTCAACCTGGCAATACCCAATTAGCAAACACCCCAGCACCAGCAACTCCACTGTGTATCCCGACGAGCTCACCCATAGCATCCCACTTGATATCCCTAACTATTTCAGAGCAATCACTTTCAAACTGCACTCTTACTCCTGCCAATCCCTCTTTTGGTGAGCGTTTTAAATTACTGCTCCGTCACTGACTTCTCAGTCAGAGAAGTAGTCTTCCCCTATTCAATCTCTCATTCACTTCACATTTCAATCCCACCTCATTTCACAGTCACCCTCATAACCAGTGCATATAGCACCAAGTACATTTCAACTTTCAATCTCATCTCATCTCTCACTGGTAGAGGTTGGTGAGGGAGGTTATTCATGACATCGAGACCTACGTTAAACTCAACAAATATGAATATAAAAGGCTCTATTTATGATCCATTACTTAGAGATGTCATTGGCCTCAAAGCACTTTGGAACATACTATAATTGCAAAAGACACTGAAAAATGCAATTACTGTCCAGCTTCTTCCATGCATCAGCAGCTTCCTACTCTAGCACCATCTGGGTGATTTATCTGTATCATCCACACTGCTCACCTCAAGGTTGTGCTCAAAGTAACTGAGCTTCATAGGATCAAATGTGCTGTAAATCTTTTCCAAGTATTCACGGAATGCCTTCTCTTCCTGCACCAGCAGCTGCTCTTTTGTCATTGTATAGTTCCAAGGGGAACGCTTTGGAAAGTCCAAGACTGGGAATGAGAGAGATAACAAGAGAAAAAAAGTAAAAATCATCTAAAAACTGCAACTTGAGAAAAGCATAGGTCCAGCTGATAGCAGCTTTACTTGGTGAAGGTCTAACACTCTGCATCACAGGGGACACGGGTTAAGGTTCTTTTGATAATCGCACAGCAAAACGAACCTCTGAGAGGTAAACCAAGGGCTGCAGGGGATATTCACCTGTCAAGTTGGGAAGTTCTTTTAAATTTCTCCTGAACTTTGATTAGATCACACGCTAACTAATACTGACTGTCCAATTATAAAAAAAGACATGGAGGTATGGGGGAGAAAAAGGATGCACAAGGATCCAGATACAGATGGAGAAGATACATATTATCAAGGCAAGCTTTGCTTTAGAGATGGCTGAGGGTGACAAAATAAAGGCCATTACTACTCTGAAAACTGTTGATAGGTTACAAGACTAGAGAATGTAAGAACTACTAACAAAGCTAATGCACAATTTGGGAGAAATCTGAATCATGCTGAAAAGAATGTCAAAATGTTCTATCACATAACAGTAGTTGAAGTGACCAGCATAGATCTGTGGTTCTTAAGCAGGAGTCAGTGCCTCCCTTGGGTGTGATACAAGGTTCTGAGCGACATGCTGCTCCCTGCTGGTTCTTCCAACACCAACCTCTCACCAAAAAAAAGACAGAGCTCTTACTGACAGATCAAGATCAACATCATTTGATACATGATCCAGATACCCCATCTCTTCCACCACGAGTCAACAACTCATTAGCAAAGCTAAAGACTGAAACTAAACTTCCAACCATATTAATTGTTTCAGTGTTTTGATCTGACATCAAATTTTACTTCACAATTGTGTTTGATTTATTACTGTTCCTTCTCTCAATGCTCCCCAATGGCCCTATGCCTCAGAATGACGGAAGCAAACTGCTTTGTTTGAAATATCAACAAATGTGGAGGTGAAATTTTCAACAGTCAGGATCTCAATCCTTCCAGCAGTTGGAAAGGTTTATATGCCATTTACCCCTCATGAATGTGAAATTCTTTATCATAACACCCCTCAACCTCTTTTCTCCAAAGAAAACAACCCTGACCTCTCCAATGAAAAAAATAAAATGCAGGAGAAACTTAGCAGGTTTGGGAGCGTTGGCAAGATAAACCGAGTTAATGCTTTGAGCATAGTACGACTCTTCTTCAGAATTGGGGCTACGCCAATCTATTTTCGTAACTAAAGTCCCTCATCCCAGGACAATTGTTTCAAACCTTTTCTGAACTCACTCTAATATCCTCACATTTCTTCCTTAAGTGTTGTGTACAGACCTGAACACACTGCTTGATTGACTCTTCTTCCACCGTGCTGGCCACACCACTCCAGCTGAAGGTCAACGTAACTTTTACATAAGTTCAACACATTTGACCTGCTTTTGAAATTTATATCCCTCTTGATAAAGCCTTTGATACTGCACACATTAACTTTTAACTTTCCATGTCACCTGAACACCCAGGTTCCTAATTGCCAGGCTAAAGACCAGTAAGGCACAAATCAAGGTTTATATGGAAAGTTGAGGGCAGAAACGCACGTAAACAGGGCTGTGAATTTTACAGTCTCTTTAACTTCTCCCTCATCTCAGTTCTAAAAGCTTTACCCCTTATTCTTAAACCACAATACCTGGTTCTGTACTCCCTCACTATCAGGAAAATCCTTCCCGGATCTAACCTGTCTAGTCCTGTTATAAATTTTATAGGTTTCCTTGAGATCTTCCCCTCATTCCTCTAAATTCCAGTGTAAACGATCCTAAACAGCACACACTTTCATATGTCAGTCCTGCCATCTCAGGAATCGATTTGGCAAAAATCCACCGCTCTACAATAACATCCATTCTCAGACTGGGGCCAAACCTGCAGACAATATTCGAGATGTGGCGCCACCAATGCCTTGTATAACTGCAGTAAGACATCCCTTGTTCCTGCACTGAAATTTCTCACTATGAAGGATGTATTTAGAAACATACTATACACTACTGTGAGATAGTACACTGCCTTTTCATCCCTAGTCCCTGCATTTAAAACAGTTCAGAGTGAAAAGGGTGAAAATTTCCTCTGTACTTTGAACAAAAAAAATGTTGATCCCCTAACTCCACACACCTTTGGGCACAGCCCACAACATACCCCTTCTTACCTGTCTCAGTTTGTGTAAGATTAAGGAGCCTTGGATGACGGGTACAGAGGTGCTTTTTGTCAAAAAGAAAAAGGCAGCGTACGTAAGGTGGAGGAAGCAAGGATCTAGCACAGCTTTAGAGGATTACAGGCTTGCTCGGAAGGAGCTCAAAAGTGGACTGGAGGAGGGCCAGAAGGGGGCATGAAAAAGGCTTGGCAGGAAGGATTAGGGAGAACCCGAAGGCATTTTACTCATATGTGAGGAATAAGAGAATGATCAGGGAGAAGGTAGGGCCGATCAGGGATAGCATAGGGAACTTGTGCGTGGAGTCTGAGCAGATAGGGGAAGCCCTAAATAAGTTTTTTGCTTCGGTTTTCATTAAAGAAAGGGACCTTGTTGTGAATGAGAACTTTGAGGAGCAGGAAAACAGGCTTGAACAGATCAAGATTGAGGAAGTTGATGTGCTGGAAATCTTGGCAAACGTTAAGATTGATAAGTCCCCAGGGCCAGACCAGATTTATCCTAGGTTGCTCCGGGAAGCGAGAAAGGAGGTTGCTAAGCCGCTGGCGAAGATCTTTGCTTCCTCACTCTCCACGGGAGTCGTACCGGAGGACTGGAGGGAGGCAAATGTTGTTCCTCTTTTCAAGAAAGGGAATAGGGAAATCCCTGGAAATTTACAGACCAGTCAGTCTTACGTCTGTGGTCAGCAAGGTTTTGGAAAGAATTCTGAGGGATAGGATTTATGACTATTTGGAAAAGCATAGCGTGATTAAAGGGAGTCAGCATGGCTTTAAGGGGGGCAGGTCATACCTTACAAATCTTCTTGAGTTCTTTGAGGAAGTCACGAGACAGGTTGACGAGGGTTGAGCAGTGGATGTGGTGTACATGGACTTCAACAAGGCATTTGATAAGGTTCCCCATGGCAGGCTCATTCATAGAGTCAGGACGTATGGGATACAGGGTGATTTGGCTGTCTGGATTCAGAATTGGCTGGCTGACAGGAGGCAGAGAGTGGTTGTAGATGGTAAGTACTCTGCCTGGAGGTCAGTGCTGAGTGGTGTCCCGCTGGGCTCTGTTCTTGGGCCTCTGCTCTTTGTACTTTTTATAAATGACTTGGATGAGGAGGTTGAGGGGTGGGTTAGTATGTTTGCTGACGACACAAAGGTTGGAGGTGCCGTTGATAGTATCGAGGGCTATTGCAGGCTTCAGCGAGACATTGACAGAACGCAGAGCTGGGCTGAGAAATGGCAGATGGAGTTCAACCTGGATAAATGCGAAGTGATGCATTTTGGAAGGTCGAACTTAAAAATGCTGAATATAGGATTAAAGGCAGGATTCTCGGCATGTAGGAGGAACAGCTGGATCTTGGTGTTCAAGTGCATAACTCCCTCAAAGTTGCCACGCAAGTGGATAAGGTTGTAAAGGAAGCATATGGTGTTTTGGCTTTTATGAACAGGGGGATCGAGTTTAAGAGCCGCGAGGTTATGCTGCAGCTCTACAAAACCCTGGTGAGACCACACTTGGAATATTGTATCCAGTTCTGCTCACCCTATCATGGGAAAGATGTGGAGGCTTTGGAGAGGGTGCAAAGGAGGTTTACCAGGATGCTGCCTGGACTGGAGGGCTTGTCTTACGAGGAGAGGTTGACTGAGCTCGGACTTTTCTCTCTGGAGAGAAGGAGGAAGAGAGGTGTACAAGGTAATGAGAGGCACGGATAGAGTCGATAGCCAGAGACTTTTCCCCAGGGCAGGACTGACTGCCACGAGGGGTCATAGTTTTAAGGTGTTAGGAGGAAGGTAAAGAGGAGACGTCAGAGAGAGGTTCTTCACCCAGAGAGTTGTGAGCGCATGGAATAGATTACCAGTGGTAGTCATGGAAGCAGAGTCATTAGTGACATTTAAGCGACTGCTGAGCATGCAGTGAATTGAGGGGAATGTAGGTGAGATTATTTTATTTTTGGGTTAGGAATATTCCACGGCACAACGTCGTGGGCCAAAGGGCCTGTACTGTGCTGTACTTTTCTATGTTCTATGTTCTATACATCATTATCATTCATTGAAAATCAGGTGGTATTTTCTAACCAGTGCAGAACATCCATTAGGACTGTTTTATGGGGACAGGGCAGAAGGAGCTTTATCAAATCCCATAACAACCCTGTCCTGCGAGTTTTTGAGACGAGGACAGTGTAGAGAATGCTTTGCACTGTATCTAATTGTGCTTTGGCAGCATTCAATGTAGGCAGGAGTAACAGAAATAGGAAGGGCTCCAGGCTCAGTGCCAATGCTGTTATTAATACTCCCTGCTGCTAAAAACACTTTGGGCAACATTGTACATACGAGTGGAAAGAGTTAAGAGGTTCCAGCATGATCAGCTATGATGATGACAGGGTAATTTTCAAAGAATGTTAGTGTCAGCAAGGTTAGTCACAGGAACGCTGACTGGTGATAATTTTCTGTGAAGTGAGTTTTGGCTCTGAAACCTAGCTGGAGTGCGTGTGACACCCCTTTCGACGAGCTGCGGCCAACGAATCCTGGGAGGCCAGTGGCCATTGTACTTCTTGGTTATTTTTCTCCAATTGTGTGCCCAGGTTTTCCAGGACAGATTTTCATAGCTGCCATGTGGCAGCAAGTACCTTGCTCACTTTCAGTGCGGCGGGGGGGGAAGCCAATGGGGTATTTTGACTGTAGATGGTGTTGTTACTAAACCTATTTATGTCCTCGACCCATATCTGAACAGCTATTACCAGCATAACATTAGCAGGAATTTCAGTTTGATTTCTATAACCAACTTTTGGACCAAGGTTGACCAACAGGGACTAACCATCACAGGGTCTCCCTGGTCTGTGTTACTCAGGCACAGACAGCTAAGACAGCAAGCTCGCCTCACATTCCCATCCCCCTGCACATTCTTTTTTACGAATTCTGTCTTTATTTTTAAAGGTGGCTGTGAACGGCCTCTCCTTTCCCTCCCACTCCATTGTCGTGTCCCGGATTAGTCAGACATCCAACTGAGCCAGCCAAGAGCACTTAACGGATGTGTTCAAAGTTATGAAGGGGTTGATAGAGGAGGTGCTGTTTTATCTCCAGTGGAGGGAGTTTTGGTATCCAGAGGACAGAAACTTAAGATTCCTGGTGGAAAAAAAAGCAGAGGGGAAGAAAAGACTTAATTTATACAAAAGTCATTATAAGCTGGAATCTGAAATAAAAATGGAATGCGCTACAAACATCCAGCAAATTAGGGCAGGATCTGTGATAAGGGAGGGACACCAGGGGCCTGGGAGGGGGAAGAGACACAGAGAGAGAGAGAGAGAGAGAGAGAGAGAGAGAGAGAGAGAAGGGAAGGGAGTGACAGAAACAGGGCAGAGGCCAATTGTGGGGGTGGGAAGAAAGACGGAGGGGGGGGGGAGAGAGAAGACGGGGGGGGGAGAGAGAGAGAAGACGGGGGGGGGAGAGAGAGAGAAGACGGGGGGGGGAGAGAGAGAGAAGACGGGGGGGGGAGAGAGAGAGAAGACGGGGGGGGGAGAGAGAGAGAAGACGGGGGGGGGAGAGAGAGAGAAGACGGGGGGGGGAGAGAGAGAGAAGACGGGGGGGGGAGAGAGAGAGAAGACGGGGGGGGGAGAGAGAGAGAAGACGGGGGGGGGAGAGAGAAGACGGGGGGGGGAGAGAGAAGACGGGGGGGGGAGAGAGAAGACGGGGGGGGGAGAGAGAAGACGGGGGGGGGAGAGAGAAGACGGGGGGGGGAGAGAGAAGACGGGGGGGGGAGAGAGAAGACGGGGGGGGGAGAGAGAAGACGGGGGGGGGAGAGAGAAGACGGGGGGGGGAGAGAGAAGACGGGGGGGGGAGAGAGAAGACGGGGGGGGGAGAGAGAAGACGGGGGGGGGAGAGAGAAGACGGGGGGGGGAGAGAGAAGACGGGGGGGGAGAGAGAAGACGGGGGGGGGAGAGAGAAGACGGGGGGGGGAGAGAGAAGACGGGGGGGGGAGAGAGAAGACGGGGGGGGGAGAGAGAAGACGGGGGGGGGAGAGAGAAGACGGGGGGGGGAGAGAGAAGACGGGGGGGGGAGAGAGAAGACGGGGGGGGGAGAGAGAAGACGGGGGGGGGAGAGAGAAGACGGGGGGGGGAGAGAGAAGACGGGGGGGGGAGAGAGAAGACGGGGGGGGGAGAGAGAAGACGGGGGGGGGAGAGAGAAGACGGGGGGGGGAGAGAGAAGACGGGGGGGGGGAGAGAGAAGACGGGGGGGGGGAGAGAGAAGACGGGGGGGGGGAGAGAGAAGACGGGGGGGGGAGAGAGAAGACGGGGGGGGGAGAGAGAAGACGGGGGGGGAGAGAGAAGGGGGGGGGGAGAGAGAAGACGGGGGGGGAGAGAGAAGACGGGGGGGGGAGAGAGAAGACGGGGGGGGGAGAGAGAAGACGGGGGGGGGAGAGAGAAGACGGGGGGGGAGAGAGAAGACGGGGGGGGAGAGAGAAGACGGGGGGGGAGAGAGAAGACGGGGGGGGAGAGAGAAGACGGGGGGGGAGAGAGAAGACGGGGGGGGAGAGAGAAGACGGGGGGGGAGAGAGAAGACGGGGGGGGAGAGAGAAGACGGGGGGGGAGAGAGAAGACGGGGGGGGAGAGAGAAGACGGGGGGGGAGAGAGAAGACGGGGGGGGAGAGAGAAGACGGGGGGGGAGAGAGAAGACGGGGGGGGAGAGAGAAGACGGGGGGGGGAGAGAGAAGACGGGGGGGGAGAGAGAAGACGGGGGGGGAGAGAGAAGACGGGGGGGGAAGGGAGGGAGACGGGGGGGAGAGAGAAGACGGGGGGGGGGGGAGACGGTGGGGGGGGGGAAGGGAGGGAGACGGGGGGGGAGGGAGACGGGGGGGGAGGGAGACGGGGGGGGAGGGAGACGGGGGGGGGGAGGGAGACGGGGGGGGGGAGGGAGACGGGGGGGGGGGGAGACGGGGGGGGGGAGGGAGACGGGGGGGGAGGGAGACGGGGGGGGAGGGAGACGGGGGGAGGGAGGGAGACGGGGGGGGGGGAGAGAGACACGGGAGGGGGGAGACGGGGGGGGGTAGAGACGGTTGCGGGGAACACTCTACTCTTTGATATTGACAGTAAAGTTCCTCAACACAGGGTCAGGTCGCCATCAAATACTGACAGGACACAGGACGTGAGTTACATTCACTGTAAAACCTCCCCTACTCTTTTAAACTGAAAGTAAAGTATATGCGTCCTTCCATCAGGGTTGGGAAAAATAAAAGGTGTAATACTTCTGTCGGAAGGAATGGGTAAAGGGGACAAAAGACAAAAAAAGGTCTGTAATAGGAGGAATGACTGAAGAATTAGTCCTCCAGCACCAAAGAGAAGAAAATGGGGCAAGAAACAAAACGAAGTAATCTGAATGGAGTTGGTGTGCTTTTGACAAAGTGAAAATACGTTAAGAAGCAAATGACGTTTTTCCCAGGGTCGAATGAGATTACAGGGGCAGGGAGATGGCGAGACTGCAAAAGAATTTAAAGACAATAAGGAAAAGAATTTTAAAAATTTGAGGCTTTGTTCAACTAGAATGCAGCAAGCGGAGGCTTGGTTGGTGAACAGAAGTTGGTGGAGCTCCAATTTACATAGCAGGATACAGAGGACCTGTAACGGTGTTGAACCAACGACTATTTTCATTTACATGTCATTTATGTACAAGGCATCCCGAAGCACTGCACAGGAGCACAATGAAGTGAAACAGAAAGGCAGAAAAATTTTAAGAGGAAATTCCAGAGATCACTGCCAAAATGTCAGCCCTGGGCTCAGTTCAAAGCACAGTTAAATTTGCATCAGAAGGTTTGCAGTCAATTCCCACACCAGAGTGTATAAAAGTTAGACTAACAATTTTGCACAGTACTGAGGGAGTGCCACATCCCCACAGCAGTCAACTTTTCAATGAGACATTAAACGATCAGTTGTAAACAAAGATCCCGCACCAACTACATTCTCATCAGATACATTGATCAACTCACACACTCTACGTTCTTACAAAATAAACAGAGCCTGAACATTTCCTGGACCTTTCCATCACAATGACCATCAATCAAAATATGCACTTTTGTGACATAGTATGTTCATTCACTTTAAAATGTAGTCTGATATTTACAGCAGATTGCATAAGAAACTATGTAACATTATGGAATTATTTTTGAATTGTGCACGCTACAACATAATGTGAAAGTTCATCCAATTCAGTGCAATTATATGCTGATTTTAAGTTCTCATTTTCCGTTCAGACCTCCACAAATGGATCATTTTCAAAATATGCCAAAGTTTTATCACAAGTCCTCAGTTTTTAACACAGAATAAAAATGAAACTTACACTTGGAAAAAAAAAGTCAGTAGTTCAGTGGCTAGCACTGCTGCCTGACGGTGCCAGGGACCTGGGTTCGATTCCAACCTCGGGCGACCGTCTGTGAGGAGTTTGCACATTCTCCCCGTGTCTGCATGGGTTTCCTCGCACTGTCTAAAGTTGTGCAGGCTAGGTGGATTGGCCATGCTAACTTGCCCATAGCGTTCAGGAATGTGTAAATGAGGGGGATGAGTCTGGGTGGGATGCTTTGAGGGTTGGTGTGGACTTGTTGGGCGGAACGGTCTAGTTCCACACCGAAGGGATTCTGTGATCCTATGATTCTGTGAACTATTTCAGAGAGGGGGGAGCTAACCCAGTTGATCAAGCCAATATTGAACTAAGATTGATTTTATTAGTCAATACGCAGCTGCTACTCTTGGGATCGGAGTATATGCATATTTGCGGCTGCTCCTACATTACAATGATAGCTACAACAAAGCACTTCACTGATTTTAGAACTTGCTGAGGTGCCTCAAGGCACAATGAACATGTAAGTTCTTTCTTTTGGATGGCTGAAGGCAGAACCTTCAAAGTGGCAAGGCAAAGACATTAAACCTAAAGGTGCTAGATGAAAGCCAACAGAGAACGCTTCGTAGGGTGCATGCTCATAAACTTCAGCATTTTTTTAAAAGAAAAAAGTGTTCCTAGCCTATATAAAACTATTCTGTTCATTCCTTGGAGAGCAACCATCAATCTAGAAACAAACTGCACCAAACATAGTTACCACTCACCAGAGCCTGGCTTATAAACGTCGACAATGTCCACTTCCAGTTCAGTTTCTGGAATGAGCTCTACAATTTTCTCTTGCACGACCTTCTTCCTCCGCTCGATCTCCTCTCGGCTTTCTTTTTCCAAATGGAGCCGGAACCTGAGTGATACAAAATGAAAAAGGAGTTTGCAAAACGTAATTCAATCAACAGGAGCCTTCTTTTATCACTGAGATTATATTAACGGCATGGTAAGCAGGCTGTACTTCAGTGTAATGGGGTGGGGGTGTAATGTCGAGGAGTGCGGTGGGCGGCACTGGAAGGGAGGGAGAGGAAGTAGGTGGTGTCATTCCTGATTCACCGCATGGTCCTGTTCTGAAGCATTTCCCTTCAAACAACAAATAAAATATTTTCTTTAAAATGCAGACCTTTACAATGAGGAATTAATTGGAACAGAGGCTATGGAAGGGAACGTTAAAAAAAAGAGAAGTTGCATGCAACTGGAGATGTTTCCATTGCTTACATAACCATCCCCACCCTGATCCCCAACCCACCACTACCACACAGTGAGCCAACTCTTGCAGCACAATTGACCTAGGCTGGACTGTAAGAGAACAACCTGCATACAATGTAGCTGGAAGCTTTTAAATGGAGTGCATTTCCAATCTGTTTGTGCTACCTTTCCAGATAGTATATTTTAGACCTTCAAAACTCACAACACGAGAAGTTCTTAGTCTAACCCTGCCACTGGCTCTTTGGTCGATCTTCCTCAAGCCGTGCCCAATGGTTACCAAAACAATCTCTTCTATCAAAGCCCTTCAAAGCTTAGGTTAGGTTAATAATGCATTGCAAAACTGATACATTTCCTCCCTCCTGTCAAACAAACATTTTTCACTGAAAAGAACAGCATCTAATCAGTAATTGTATAAGAGAATAGAGATGGGGTTACATCTTCCCTTCAACAGTAGTGATCCAGTCAGGATCAACAGTGGAAAGAATAGTGAGCACAAAGTTTACTATTACACTGTTGTAAAATGGAGCATAAAAACACAAAGACTAGGAGAAATGCTCAACAAAACTGGAATAGTGTAGGTTAGATGGGCTTCAGATTGGTTTCACAGGTCAGCGCAACATCGAGGGCTGAAGGGCCTGTACTGCGCTGAAATGTTCTATGTTCTAAAACCACAGGGAGAGAGAGAGAAAAACAGAGTTAACATTCTGGGACAATGGCCATTCCTTGCAATCACTGGATCTGAAATATCAACTGTTCCTTTTTCTCTACTGATGCTGCCTATTATGTAAAGTCTATGCTTTCTCTGTATCTTATTTAAGGACATGTAGGTACAGGGAGAGAAAGGAGAGATTGGGAGGAATGTTAAATCTCAACGTGGGTCAAATGTTGCAACTGCATTGTCAAATTTATGGAAACGGTATTTCCAAGCTCAGCTGACCGCATTTCTGTAGTTCTGGCAAACATAATATGAAAGTTTCTGGCAAACATTTCACCAAAGTCCAAATCCCCACCAGAGCCATGCATCTCTGAAACAGGAGTGAAGTAAATGCCCATCGCTCTCCACCCCGACTCACCTGTTAGGGTCATACCCCTGCTCTCCCGATTTCCACCCTGCCGGCTGCTGATTGATTTTGCGCACTTGTAAGGTGAAGGATTCACTGTCCGATGTGTCCGTCTGTTCCTCGTGGCAGTCATGGCTCCCACTCCGGCTGTGGGAGCTCGACCTCACGCCATCTGAAAAACCTGAAACAGATGGCCCTGGGTGCCATGAGTTTGTCACCGTATATGGTGCCATGCACGCTTACGGCATCACCGGAATACTCCGCTTCCACAGCTGACGAAGCTACACTTGCAATTCTCCTCTCTATAGTGTATTTACAGAATACCAGGTTCAGAGCACAGAAGGTCCTTTGACCTATCCGGTCTGTGCTGACTTTTCAAGTGAGCAATCCACTGACTGCCATCCTCCAGCCTTCATCCTGTAACCCCATACATTCTACCCTTCCAGATAACAATCTAATCCATTTGACTGCATTAACTGAACATGCCTTTACCACAGTCACAGCACTGCTGTCCACACCCTAATTACTCACTTGATTAAAAAGCTTTTTCTCATATCCCTTTTTACTTATTTTGTCAATTATTTTAAACTTGTGCCCTCGCATTCTTAGCCTTTTCAACAGCCAACACAATTTGATCCTCATTTACTCGGTTCTAACCTGTCATGACACCTTAGTAGCTGCTTAGGAGGAATATAATCAGATAAGAGACTAAATCACACGAGCAAAAAGGCCAGAATGATTTTGTTTTTGATTTTATGGCCAGACCACACCGGTGTGGGTCTGGAGGCACATGTAGGTCAGAGCAGGTAAAGGTGAAAATTTCCTTCTCTAAAAGGGTACCAGATGGCTTTTAACAACATTCAATGGCAGTTACATAGTCACGATGAGCTATGGTGGGATTCAAACTCTCAATCATTAACCTGGGATTCTTGATTAGTTGTCTAGTGACATTATCACAGTGCTACTGCATCCCCTTGGTATATAAAAAAGCAGCATTAAGCGATAGATAAAATGTATATATTTAATATTAGGGTCTATACTCCCCAGCACTGGATAGCCACTCGCCCTTGCCTGTATATAATAGTTTATATTCCCCAATGGCCTATTCACACTCATTGTACATTACAGTCAGTATTCCCCACCAGTGGATTACTCACTCTCACTGCACATTATGGTCAATATCCCCAAAGAAGGGTAGATAGGTACAAGGTTGCAGTAATGTAATATGCTTAATGCTGTGGAGTATGGTGTATGGGAGACAGCAAGCAGCTCAGGCAACCAGTTTGCTGAGATATATCCTCACAAGCAAAGAGTTAGTGTTGCTCAGGTAGTTTTCCTGCATATCCATTAGAGGAAACAACTGGCAGTTCACTGAAGGAGCAGGTACCCATTTGTGCTGGACAAGGAGGACACACTATACGACCCCTGGATCACAGGTTATTAGCACTGCACATACAGCCAGCAGTTACTTAGTGTTCACAGGCCATCTGTATGGCTTAAGATGGCCACGCAAGCATTAATCATAAAGGAAGGTTTGGGTGCTAGGAACAGATGGTGGGGACAGATAAACTCTGAAGACGGTTAAAAAAAATGGAATTTCCAGTTGAACTAGAGGACTGAGCACCCTGTTTTTGCAGTAAATGACTGACATATAGTTTAGTTCATACAGATGTTGAATGTAAACACTGTAATGCAACAGTTTTTGGGATGTAAACAGCACAGGGTCTTGCAGCTGGAGTCTGAGACCTTTCTGACACAGTATTCAAGCTTGCACCAATAAAGACTGGCTTGTTACAACCCACTCAGACTTAAGACTCAAGTTGTCCAAATCCCTCCAATAACAGAAATTGCTGGAAAAGCTCAACAGATCCAGCAAAATCTGTGAAGAAAAATCAGAGTTAGAAGTTCAGATCCAGTGACCCTTAAGGCAACAATTTCCTCATAGTTCGGTCACTCTCACTGCACATTATGATCAATATTTTCCATCACGGATCATTCATTCTCAACGTACACAAGGGTCCAATATTCCCCATCAGAGAGTGGATCTCTCACTCCCACTGTGTGTTATGGTCAATATTCAATATCAATGAGAAGTTCACTCACTCCGGACCTCCACCATCATGAAGTACTTCAAGAGGCCA
Source organism: Stegostoma tigrinum (assembly GCF_030684315.1). Lineage (NCBI taxonomy): Eukaryota > Metazoa > Chordata > Chondrichthyes > Orectolobiformes > Stegostomatidae > Stegostoma > Stegostoma tigrinum. The sequence continues at coordinate 13,324,026 of NC_081387.1, read as the reverse complement.
GTCAAAACTAAAGAACTGATCATCGACTTCAGAAAGAAGGGAGAAGAACAGGCCCCATCTATATCAACTGGTTGAAAGGGTTGACAGCATCAAGTTCCTAGAAGTGACAATAACCAACAACCTGTCCTGGACTTCCCATGTAGACGCAAAGGTCAAAAAGGCTCAACAGCACCTCTTCTTCCTTAGGATGCTCAGGAAATGAAGCATGCCCTTAAGGGCCCTCACCTACGTTTACAGATGCACAATAGAAAACATGCAGTCTGGGTGCATAACAGCCTGGTATGGCAACTGCTCTGTCCAGGACCGTAAGAAATTATTGAAGATTGACTGCACAACCAAAACCATCGTGAAAGCCAACATCCCATTAATGAGCTCCATTTATATCTCTCATAGCGGCAGAAAAGCTGCCAGCAAAGACCCCTCCACCCTGATAATGCTCTTCTACAACCTCTTCTATCAGGCAGAAGACACAGAAGCTTGAACACACACCAATAGGTTCAAGAACAACTTCTTCCCTACCATTATTAGACTCATAAATGGAGTCTCTAACTGCAATAGGGTTATAATAATTATAATAACATTGATCTCATTGCTTTTGATCGGCTTCATGCACATCCCGTGCACTGTAACCTGCACGCCTCACACTATCAAAGTTGTTTTTTTCACCCTATGATCTGTATGTCTTTGCTTTCTATGACCTGCTTGTAACTACTTGCAAATAAAACATTTCATTGTACTTAGGTACATGAGACAATAACTCAAATCAAACAATGTTATGGTCAATATTTCCTCATCACTCACTCTCGCTATACATTGTTGTCAACGCTGCCCCAGTGAGAGGATCACTCGCTCTCGCTGTACGATATTGCCAACACTGCCCCATCAGTGAGTGGATCACTCGCTCTCGCTGTACGATATTGCCAACACTGCCCCATCAGTGAGCGGATCCCTCACTCTCACTGTATGTTATTACCAACACTGCCCCAGTGAGCGGATCCCTCATTCTCACTGTACATTATTACCAACACTGCCCCACTGAGCGGATCCCTCACTCACACTGTACATTATTACCAACAGTGCCCCAGTGAGCAGATCCCTCACTCTCACTGTACGTTATTACCAACACTGCCCCAGTGAGCGGATCCCTCACTCTCACTGTACATTATTACCAACACTGCCCCAGTGAGCGGATCCCTCACTCTCACTGTACGTTATTACCAACACTGCCCCAGTGATCGGATCCCTCACTCTCACTGTACGTTATTACCAACACTGCCCCATCAGTGAGTGGATCCCTCACTCACACTGTACGTTATTACCAACACTGCCCCATCAGTGAGCGGATCCCCCTCTCTCGCTGTACGTTATTACCAACACTGCCCCATCAGTGAGTGGATCCCTCACTCTCACTGTACGTTATTACCAACACTGCCCCAGTGAGCGGATCCCTCGCTCTCACTGTACGTTATTACCAACACTGCCCCATCAGAGAGTGGATCCCTCACTCTCACTGTACGTTATTACCAACACTGCCCCATCAGTGAGTGGATCCCTCTCTCTCGCTCTACGTTATTACCAACACTGCCCCATCAGTGAGCGGATCCCTCACTCTCACTGTACGTTATTACCAACACTGCCCCATCAGTGAGCGGATCCCTCACTCTCACTGTACGTTATTACCAACACTGCCCCATCAGTGAGCGGATCCCTCACTCTCACTGTACGTTATTACCAACACCGCCCCATCAGTGAGCGGATCCCTCACTGTACGTTATTACCAACACTGCCCCATCAGTGAGCGGATCCCTCACTCTCACTGTACGTTATTACCAACACTGCCACATCAGTGAGCGGATCCCTCACTCTCACTGTACGTTATTACCAACACTGCCCCATCAGTGAGCGGATCCCTCACTCTCACTGTACGTTATTACCAACACTGCCCCATCAGTGAGCGGATCCCTCACTCTCACTGTACGTTATTACCAACAGTGCCCCAGTGAGCGGATCCCTCACTCTCACTGTACGTTATTACCAACACTGCCCCATCAGTGAGCGGATCCCTCACTCTCACTGTACGTTATTGCCAACACTGCCCGATCAGTGAGCGGATCCCTCACTCTCACTGTACGTTATTACCAACACTGCCCGATCAGTGAGTGGATCCCTCACTCTCACTGTACGTTATTACCAACACTGCCCCATCAGTGAGTGGATCCCTCACTCTCACTGTACATTACCAACACTGCCCCATCAGTGAGTGGATCACTCACTCTCACTGTACGTTATTACCAACACCGCCCCATCAGTGAGCGGATCCCTCACTGTACGTTATTACCAACACTGCCCCATCAGTGAGCGGATCCCTCACTCTCACTGTACGTTATTACCAACATTGCCCCATCAGTGAGCGGATCCCTCACTCTCACTGTACGTTATTACCAACACTGCCCCAGTGAGTGGATCCCTCACTCTCACTGTACGTTATTACCAACACTGCCCCATCAGTGAGCGGATCCCTCACTCTCACTGTACGTTATTACCAACACTGCCCCATCAGTGAGCGGATCCCTCACTCTCACTGTACGTTATTACCAACAGTGCCCCATCAGTGAGCGGATCCCTCACTCACTGTACGTTATTACCAACACTGCCCCATCAGTGAGTGGATCCCTCACTCTCACTGTACGTTATTACCAACACTGCCCCATCAGTGAGTGGATCCCTCTCTCTCGCTGTACGTTATTACCAACACTGCCCCATCAGTGAGCGGATCCCTCACTCTCACTGTACGTTATTACCAACACTGCCCCATCAGTGAGCGGATCCCTCACTCTCACTGTACGTTATTGCCAACACTGCCCGATCAGTGAGTGGATCCCTCACTCTCACTGTACGTTATTACCAACACTGCCCGATCAGTGAGTGGATCCCTCACTCTCACTGTACATTATTACCAACACTGCCCCAGTGAGTGGATCCCTCACTCTCACTGTACGTTATTACCAACACTGCCCCATCAGTGAGTGGATCCCTCACTCTCACTGTACGTTATTACCAACACTGCCCCAGTGAGTGGATCCCTCACTCTCACTGTACGTTATTACCAACACTGCCCCATCAGTGAGTGGATCCCTCACTCTCACTGCACGTTATTACCAACACTGCCCCATCAGTGAGTGGATCCCTCACTCTCACTGTACGTTATTACCAACACTGCCCCATCAGTGAGTGGATCCCTCACTCTCACTGTACGTTATTACCAACACTGCCCCATCAGTGAGTGGATCCCTCTCTCTCACTGTACGTTATTACCAACACTGCCCCAGTGAGTGGATCCCTCTCTCTCACTGTACGTTATTACCAACACTGCCCCAGTGAGTGGATCCCTCTCTCTCGCTCTACGTTATTACCAACACTGCCCCATCAGTGAGCGGATCCCTCTCTCTCGCTGGTATGTTATGGCGAACACAGTGACTCACTCACCTTGCCGTTTTCTCTCCCGCCGCTCCTGCAGCTGTTTTTTCTTCTGTTTCACACTGAAAGGCTTTTTCCGCGGCATGGTGCCTAACGGCGACTCCTCCCCAACCCCAACCCCAACCCCAACCCCAACCCCAACCCCAACCCCAACCCCAACCGCCTCCCTCCTGCAGCCGGGCCTTCTAGCCGCGCTCCCCACAAAACCCTCTCAACTCCCAATGCCCCTGAGTCTCCGGCTTAGGAACGAAGCCTAAGGGAAGCTGCAATCGGGCTGATTCGGGAGACAGCCTCCAACCTCAGTGGAAACGCCTCCAGCAACAACAGCCGCTCCGCCCGCAGGCCGCATGCCCGACTGCACTGAGCCGCCCCACTGCGCAACCGTATCACCTACAGCACGAGGCCAGGCCCACTGCGCAGCTGCACATCGTCAGCCCCGCCCCCTTCCGAACCAGCCCCCGCCCAGCCTGCTCGTGGCGCAGCCGCACGCACGGCCGCTTCCCTGCACCGCCCCGAAAACTGATCCCGCCTTCACCCAGAGCCCCGCCCTCCCGCACAATGCGCAGGCGCACGACCGTGTCCCTTTCACCGTCGCCCGTCCCCAAGCCTGTCGCGCAGCCGCATGGCGCGACCATTCCCCGCGCGCCGTCCGCGGGATGATGGCACCGCCCCCAGACGTCATCGCGTCTTGTCTGTACGGCCGCGCCCACTCGCCCTGGACGGTCTGCGCCTGCGCAGGACATGTGGTCCCAAAGTGCTGCCAAGTTCCGGGTCCCGATCGCTCAGATGCTCATGGAGCTCTCACTCCCTTCTCTGCACCACCGGTCGATTGCCTCTTATCGGACACTTCCCGTTCTCCTGACTGACCTCACTCGGTGAGATTTCAGTCACGGCCCACCACCTCCTTGCTCTAATTGGCAGCCCTTGACCCGGTGCCTTCTTTCCCTCACGAGTATCATTTTATTCAACAAAATCAGTCCGTGTGTATTGTTCGTGCCTGTTACTTTATATCACCCAATATGGAACATTTTTGGAATACTGCGTTAGATTCTGGTCTCCCTGCCATGGAAAAGATGTTGTGAAATTTGTGAAGGCTCAGCAAACATTGACAAGGATGTTTAGATAACAAGGTGTGGAGCTGGATGAACACAACAGGCCAAGCAACATCAGAGGAGCAGGAAAGCTTGACGTTTCGGGTCGGGACGCTTCTTCAGGAATCGGGGAGGGAGAGGGGGAAGGGGATTCTGAACTAAATAGGGAGAGGGGGGAAGCGGATAGAAGATGGATAAAGGAGGAGATCGGGTGAGATGAGACAGATAGGTCAAAAGGTGGGGTTAGAGCCAGTGAAGGTGGGGAGTTGAAGGGGGATAGGTCAGTCCAGGGAAGACGGACAGGTCAAGGCGGTGGGATGAGGTTAGTGGGTTGGGGGTGGGGCTTGAGATGGGAGGAATGGTTAGGGAGGCGGGGACTAGCTGGGCTGGTTTTGGCATGTGGTCGAGGGAGGGGAGATTTTGAAGCTTGTGAAGTCCACATTGATACCCTTGGGCTGCAGAGTTCCCAAGCAAAATATGAGATGCTGTTCCTGCATCTTTCGGGTGGCATCGTTGTGGCAATGCAGGAGGCCCACGATGGACATGTCGTCCGAGGAGTGGGGGGACGGAATTGAAATGGTTCGCGACTGAGAGGTGCAGTTGTTTGTTGCAAACAGAGCGTAGGTGTTCTGCAAAACAGTGCCCAAGCCACCGTTTTGGTTTCCCCAATGTAGAGGAGGACACAGCCAGAACAGCGGACCCAGTATATAACATTGACAAATGTGCAGGTGAACATCTGTTTGATGTGAAAAGTCTTCCTCGGGCCTGGGATAAGGGTGAGATATATGGGCAGGCGTAGCACTTCCAGTGATTGCAGGGAAAAGTGCTGGGGGTGGTGGGGCTGGAGGGAAGTGTGGAGCGGACAAGGGAGTCACGGAGAGAGTGGCCCCTCCGGAAAGCACATAAGGGTGGGGAGAGAAAAATGTCTTTGGCGGTGGGGTTAGATTGCAGATGGCAGAAGTGTCGGAGGATGATGCATTGGATTTGGAGGTTGGTCGGGTGGTATGTGAGGACGAGGGGGATTCTGTTTTGGTTATTATTGCGAATAGGGGGTATGAGGGATGAGTTGCGGGAAATGAGGGAGACATAGTCGAGGGCATTTTTGATCACTGTGGACGGGAAGTTGCGGTTTTTGAAAAAAGAGGACATCTGGGATGTTCGTGAGTGGAATGCCTCATCTCGGGAACAGATGCGGCGGAGGCGAAGGAATTGGGAATAGGGGATGGCATTTGTACAGGAAGGTGGGTGAGAGGAGGAATAATCTAGATAGTTGTGGGAGTTGATAGCTTTAAAATGGATATCGCTTTCCAGATGGATGCCAGAGATGGAGAGAGGCCCAGGAAGGAGAGAGAGGTGTCAGAGATGGTCCAGATAAACTTAAGGTTGGGATGGAAGGTGTTGGTGAAGTGGATGAACTGTTCGAGCTCCTCGTGGAAACACGAGGTATCACCAAAACAGTCATCAATTTAACGGAGGAAGAGATGGGGGATAGGGCCAGTGTAGCTTTGGAAGAGGGTTTGTTCCATATACCCTACAAAGAGGCAGGCATAGCTTGGGCCCATGCGGGTACTCTTGGCCACCCCCTTTGTCTGTAGGAAGTGGGAGAAATTAAAGGAGGAGTTGTTGAGGGTAAGGATGAGTTTGGATATGCGGATGAGGGTGTCAGTGGAGGGGGACTGGTCGGGTCTGCGGGACAGGAAGAAGCGGAGAGCTTTTAGGCCATCTGCATGCGGAATGCAGGTGTATAGGGACTGGATGTCCAGAGTGAAAATGAGGTGTTGAGGACCGGGGAATTGGAAGTTCTGGAGAAGGTGGAGGGTGTGTGTGGTTCCCGGACGTAGGTAGGGAGTTCCTGGACCAAGGAGGAGAAAATGGAGTCCAGATAGGTGGAAATGAGTTCGGTGGGGCAGGAGCGGGCGGAGACAATGGGTTGACCGGGGCAGTCAGGTTTGCGGATTTTGGAAAGGAGATAGAAGCAGGAGTGCAGGGTTTGGGAACTATGAGGTTAGAGGCTATGGGTGGGAGGTCACCTGAGGTGATGAGGTTGTGGATGGTTTGGGAGATGATGGTTTGGTGCTCAGAGGTGGGGTCATGATCCAGGGGACGGTAGGGTGTTGCCAGGGTTGGAGGGTTGAGCAATAGGGAGAGGATAAATAGGCTAGGGATATTTTCCCTGGAGCGACAGAGGCTATGGAGGTTTATAAAATCATGAGGCGCGTAGATGGGGTGAATTGCCACGGTCTTTTTCCCAGAGTGGGGGAGTCCAAAGCTAGAGGGCATAGGTTTGAGGTGCGAGGGAAAAGGTTGAGAAAGGACTGAAAGGAAAACTTTATCATGCAGAAGGTCATTCATGTATGGAATGAGCTGTCACAGGTGGTGGAGGCTGGTACAATTACAACATTTAAAAGGCATCTGGATGGGTACATGAATAGGAACGGTTTGGAGGGATATGGGCGAAATGCTGGCAAATCAGACGAGATTAATTTAGGATATCTGATCAGCATGGATGAGTTGGACCATTGGGTCTGCTTGCATGCTATACATCTCTATGACTATAAAAAAATTTAATTTTAAAGCTTGTTCTTTTCTTCCGAAAACATTTGAAATAACTCCACAGAGGCTGGTATCCCATCACCAAGTCACCCATTAATTCAGGATCCTTGACACTGATCTAGGTCCCTCAGAGTCAACAGAACCTCCGACGCTCCTGCTTTTCTCTATCAGCCAGGGGTCCCTGATTGGACCAGATTAACAGGCCAAATCAAGTAACTCATATTCTATAATGGGGGGGTAAGTGAGTGAGAGTTTCATCTGGCTGACCTTCTTATAATCATGACAACCTTAGCATAGCACCAGAAAATGGGAACTGCAGATGCTGGAGAATCTAAGATAACAAAGTGTGAAGCTGGATGAACACAGCAGGCCAAGCAGCATCTCAGGAGCACAAAAGCTGACGTTCTGGGCCCAGACCCTTCATCAGAGAGGGGGATGGGGAGAGGGTTCTGAAATAAATAGGGAGAGAGAGGGAGGCGGACCCAAGGTGGATAGAGGAGAAGATAGGTGGAGAGGAGAGTATAGGTGGGGAGGGGATAGGTCAGTCCGGGGAGGACGGACAGGTCGAGGAGGCGGGATGAGGTTAGTAGGTGGGAAATGGAGGTGCGGCTTGAGGTGGGAGGAGGAGATGGGTGAGAGGAAGAACAGGTTAGGGAGGCGGGGATGAGCTGGGCTGGTTTTGGGATGCATTGGGGGGAGGGGACGAGCTGGGCAGGTTTTGGGATGCTGTGGGGGAGGGGGAGATTTTGAAGCTTGTGAAGTCCACAACTTGCCCCCCGCAGTAGTCGAGAACGCCCTTGACCGTGTCTCCCGCATTTCCCGCAACACATCCCTCACACCCCACCCCGCAATAACCGCCCTAAGAGAATCCCCCTCGTCCTCACATACAACCCCACCAACCTCCGGATACAACACATCATCCTCCAACACTTCCGCCATCTACAATCCGACCCCACCACCCAAGATATTTTTCCATCCCCACCCCTGTCTGCCTTCCGGAGAGACCACTCTCTCCGTGACTCCCTTGTCCGCTCCACACTCTCCTCCAACCCCACCACACCCGGCACCTTCCCCTGCAACCGCAGGAAGTGCTACACCTGTCCCCACACCTCCTCCCTCACCCCCATCCCAGGCCCCCAAGACGACTTCCCACATTAAGCAGATGTTCACCTGCACATCTGCCAATGTAGTATACTGTATCCACTGTACACGGTGTGGCTCCCTCTACATTGGGGAAACCAAGCGGAGGCTTGGGGACCGCTTTGCAGAACACCTCCGCTCGGTTTGCAATAAACAACTGCACCTCCCAGTCGCGAACCATTTTAACTCCCCCTCCCATTCCTTAGACCGCATGTCCATCATGGGCCTCCTGCACTGCCACAATGATGCCACCCGAAGGTTGCAGGAACAGCGGCGGGGGGGAGGTAAGTGAGAGATTGGTCCCCTGGAGAAGGTGGGGGGGGGGGGGGCGGTGTGGGTGAGTGAGTGAGAGATTGGTCCCCTGGGGAGGCCGGGGGGTAAGTGAGTGAGAGATTGGTCCCCTGGCGGGTGGAGGAACACAGGCATCTTGAGTATCATTGAATTGGTGGTGGTTATTAGGTTAGGCATGAGCAAAACCATGGATGAATTTTGAAACAAGGATGAGAATTTAAGAATTCAGGCTTTGTCAGACAGAACCCAAGTTAATTATTGAAGAAGCTATAGGTGTAGAAATTCATGTTAGCTTTTAAACAAGACATTGAAATTTTGAAAATCCTGGCATGGTATCTGGAGAGGGTCAGTAATGTGTGAGAAGGGTTTGAGTTAGCAGGCAAGGCTAATAATTATCATCTTTCCCATGCAACATTGAGGAAATTGAAACTTTATGGCAGGTAAGCAGCTTGGTGCCACACTGGTTGCAAAAGGAGCAAAGTAGAAGATGGGCCAGTGTACATTTGAAACCTGAACCTGTGTCTGCAAATGACACCACTAAGGGGCAGCATATCAGTAAGGAAGGAGCAGTAAAGAACATACTTTGAGGACTGTGGAAGTAATTGTCGCTCATCCAGAGCAGGTTCCTGACGCAGGACTCCATGCTCTACAGGCTGTCGTCTGGGCACAATTCAAGCACATATGGCCTGCACTCAGAGGAGTATCAGCTTAATGAAAGATGCTCTTTGGTCTGCCCGAGACTTGTTGGTCTTCCAGTGCAAGGAGTTGACCTTGACTGACTGGCACATTCCAAAGCCCAGGACTACACGATAATGGACACCCCGAGGGTGGTGTGGTGGCTTAGAGGTTAGCACAGCTCTCTCACAGAGCCAGGGACCCAAGTTTGATTCCGCCCTCAGGCAATTGTCTGTGTGGAGTTTACACATTCTCCCTTTATCTGTGTGGGTTTCTTCCTCATTCCTCCCACAGCCCAAAGATGTGCAGGATAGGTGGATTGGCCATGCCAAATTGCCAATAGTCTCTGGGGATGTGCAGGCTAGGTAAATTAGTCATGGGAAATGCAGGGTTATAGGGATAGGGATGCTCTTTGGACGGTTGATGTGGACTCAATAGGCCAAATGGCCTGCTTCCACATTGAGGGATTCTAAAGCTTGGGGCAGCTGCTGCCAAGGGACAGTGTGGACAGGCCACCATCTAAATTCTTTCTGCCTAAACATAACAAGGTTCTGTTAAGTTTCAAGATATCCCTATAGTCTTTAAGGGAATGTAAATATTTTCCGTTCATGTTGAGACAATATCTTTGTTGTTGCAATGGATTGAACCTCTAATGAGGAATTTCAAAGTTCCACTTTTTTTTACACAATTTCCATACTGAACGGTTTTGCATGTTTTGTGTTTGCTTATAGATAATTTATGAATAAAATATATGTTTGAAATAAAAATGTGTGACACCATGAAGAGTTTGGAATAAGCAGAGAAAGTACTGAAATTCCACATTAGATCATTTAGCATCTGAAGGAAAAGATATGCAGATTAGACTTTGGAATTCACTGGACTCACCAAACCTCCTAGATTGGAGCAAAGAGGTCCTTCTGCAGCTGTACAGGGCCCTGGTGAGACCGCACCTGGAGTATTGTGTGCAGTTTGGGTCTCCAAATTTGAGGAAGGACATTCTTGCTATTGAGGGAGTGCAGCGTAGGTTCACAAGGTCAATTCCCGGAATGGCGGGGACTATCATATGTTGAAAGATTGGAGCAACTGGGCTTGTATCCACTTGAGTTTAGAAGGATGAGAGGGGATCTGATTGAGACGTATAAGATTATTCAGGGATTGGACACGCTGGAGGCAGGAAGCATGTTTCCGTTGATGGGTGAGTCCAGAACCAGAGGACACAGTTTAAAAATAAGGGGTAGGCCATTTAGAACAGAGTTGAGGAAAAACTTCTTCACCCAGAGAGTGGTGGATATATGGAATGCTCTGCCCCAGAAGGCAGTGGAGGCCAACTCTCTGGATACTTTCAAGAAAGAGATGGATAGAGCTCTTAAAGATAGTGGAATCAAGGGTTATGGGGATAAGGCAGGAACAGGATACTGATTGTGGATGATCAGCCATGATCATAATAAATGGTGGTGATGGCTTGAAGGGCTGAATGGCCTACTCCAGCACCTATTGTCTATTGTAATGCAGTCTCCAGAATTTAAAGCTTAATCTGTGGGACAGAACATGAGCCCCCACAGATCAAAAGTAGACGCCTTCAAAATAGTGTATACTTTCTTTGTTTCCACGCTTTAGTTTAGATACTCTAAAACTGTTAAACATTGGGAAGAAAAACAACTCTCTAGCATTCAACACCCATCCTATGGAAGGAGGGTCACCGGACTCAAAAAGTTAACTCTGCTGTCTCTCCACAGATGCTGCCAGTCCTGTTGAGTTTAGAGTCATACAGTTGTACAGCATGGAAGCAGACTCTTCAGTGCTATGCATCCATGCCTACTAGATATCCTAAATTAATCTGGTCCCATTTTCCAGCATTTAGTCCACAGCCCTCTAAACCCTCCAATTCCTATACCCATCCAGATGCCTTGTTGTAACGTTGTAAATTCTACCAGACACCACCCTCTTGAGTGAAAAAAGCTATTCCTTAGGTCCCATTTCAGTCTTTCTCCTCTCAACCTTAACCTATGCCCTCTAGTCTGGGGAAAGACCTTGGCTATTCACCCTATCCATGCCCCTCATGATCTCATAGATTTCTATAAGGTCG